>NC_045553.1:3456850-3557624 GCF_009769535.1 Thamnophis elegans
GTTCTTCTTCATTCTATGCTATTCTATTCTACTCAATTCCAAATTCTTATTCTATTCTGTTCTTCTTCATTCTATTCTATTCTATTCTATTCTACTCAATTCCAAATTCTTATTCTGTTCTTCTTCATTCTATTCTATTCTTTCTACTCAATTCCAAATTCTTATTCTATTCTGTCTTCTTCATTCTATTCTATTCTATTCTACTCAATTCAAATTCTTATTCTATTCTGTTCTTCTTCATTCTATTCTATTCTATTCTACTCAATTCCAATTCTTATTCTATTCTGTTCTTCTTCATTCTATTCTATTCTAAATTCTTAAATAATTCTTAAATAATTTTAAAAATTCTTAAATTCTTATTCTATTCTACTCTATTCTAAATTCTTAAATAATTCTTAAATTCTGTTCTATTCTACTCTACTCTATTCCAATTCTTATTCTATTCTAAATTCTTATTCTATTCTGTTCTTCCTCATTCTATTCTATTCTATTCTAAATTCTTAACTCTTAAAAATTCTTAACTTCTTATTCTATTCTACTCTATTCTAAATTCTATTCTATCCTATCTTACCCTATTCTATTAACCATTGTGGCCTGTGTCCCCCCGGTCTTAGCGCTTAGTGAGTAAGCTGAATCCAGTTCCGGGGCCTTTAGAGCAAATCTCATTGTAATTCCTTCAAATATGAAAGCTGAGAGGCTGGTGCCACGCAAGAGCTTCGACTCTATCGCCTTAGCATCAAGAACTGAGTGATCAGCCTGCTGGGCCACCTTAAACAGGCAAGCAAGACCTTCTTAAAATACACCATAAGGTTAGTTTTCCCAGAAATCACATAACGGCTATACTCAGACTGAAGAGTCAATGCGCGTTCCCTAAATAAATCTTTTTAAAAAAATAAAAAAATAAAAACCTCCAGTAGCCTAAAAGGACCCAGGATTTTCTAAAGGAAAAGAATGTTTTAATTCAGAGGGAAGTTCGCACTGCGCTGCACACAGAATATAGTATCCATCCTGCCTTATGCATGATTAAATGAAGCATGTACAAGGATGAGCATGTTCCTGCAAAGGTGTGTGTGTGTGTGTGTGTGTGTGTGTGTAAGTGTGTGTAATCTTTTGTAACCAGACACAATGTCTTCCTCTATTGGCTAAAAAATAAAGGCGCCTTTGGAGAGATTTGGAGAGAATCCAAATCAAAGATACTCATCAAACTTTATCATTGTAAAAATCTAGTGGCTAAACTGGTGAAGAGAAAGACCAGGGGAGACATGATAGCATCTTCCAATATTTGAGGGGCTGCCACAGAGAGGAGGGGGTCCAGCTATTCTCCAAAGCACCCAAAGGCCAGACAAGGAAGAATGGATGGAAGCTGAACAAGGAGAGATTCAACGTGGAAATAAGGAGAAATTTCCTGACAGTGAGAACAATCAACCCATGGAATAGAAGTTGTGGGAGCTTCATCCCTGGAGGCTTTGAAAGAGACTGGACTGCATCTGTCAGAAATGGTGTAGGGTCTCCTGCTTGGGCAGGGGGTTGGACTAGATGACCTGGAAGGTCCCTTCCAACTGTTATAATCTGAATCTATCTAAGATGATCAAAGGCCTGGAGACTAAAACATGAAGAATGGTTGCAGGAACTGGGCATAATTGGTCTAGTGAAGAGAAGGGCCAGGGGAGACATGAGAACATCTTCCAATATTTGAGGGGCTCCCATGCAGAGGAGGGGGTCCAGCTATTCTCCAAAGCACCTGAAGGCCAGACAAGGAAGAATGGATGGAAACTGAACAAGGAGAGATTCAACCTGGAAATGAGACATTTTCTGACAGTGAGAACAATCAACCCATGGAACAGAAGTTGCCTTCGGAAGTTGTGGGAGCTTCATCCCTGGAGGCTTTCAAGAAGAGACTGGACTGCCATCTGTCAGAAATGGTGTAGGGTCTCCTGCCTGAACTAGAAGACCTCCAAGGTCCCTTCCAACTCTGTTAATCAGTAATCTCTTATATATCTCTCTAAGTGAGGCTGCTTCGTTGTGCAAAATCAATTCCCCCCCAACTTTGGAGACGTGGAAAAAACGGTGCTTGTTCACGGTGTAGATCGGAATTGCTCCTAGAAACCAAAGGACCTTTAACCCTGATCTTGCCTGCTGGGTGAACAACCTGTACCATACCAGGTGTTCCCGGCTAGAGGCACCCAATTACAACTACCATCGCCCACACCGGCTGAGAATCATGGGGTTTTGGATTGGATTGGATTGGATTTAATAAATTTATAGGCCGCCCAATCCCGGAGGACTCCGGGCGTCTTACAGAAAATAAATTTTAAAAAGAAACAAACAGAAGAAAACAGATTAAAAGAAAACACATCATGCACAGTTTACCACTCTCTCTAACCTATTAGCAATCCCAGATCCCTCTTCATTCTCCCCCACCCTCTTTCTCATGCACTTCAAAGCAACAACCTTGTAAGGGAGACCAGTAAGAGCCAGGAAATATTGGATCAAAATAAAGAAATGGTTAAGAGGAAATTACGGGCAAAAAAATGGAGCCGAAATCGGAGCTATTTTTGTTAGGCATAAGAAGAGAAAACTTACGTAACAAAAATCCAATACATTATACTTCACATAATAACCGCGGCTAGAATTACATATTTGCTCAGAAAGGGAAATAGGATAACCCTCCGATGCGATGATAATTTTTTTTAAAAAAAGGTGTTTGGTTATGCAGAGATAAGACAGGTTAACCATGGAATCAGTGGGGAAATTCAATTTTTTTTTTACTATCGGTTTTGTGGGCGTGGCTTGGTGGGCACGGCAGAGGAAGGATACTGCAAAATCTCCATTCCCACTCCACTCCAGGGAAGGTGACTGCAAATTCCCACCCCACTCCTGGGGAAAGTATGCAAAATCTCCATTCCCACCCCACTCTGGGCCCAGCCAGAGGTGGCATTTGCCGGTTCTCCGAACTACTCAAAATCCCCACTACCGGTTCTCCAGAACCTGTCAGAACCGGCTGGATTTCACCCCTGCATGAAAACTAAAAGATAGGGAAGAAACAGAATATTATATGAATAGATGGTCTGATTGGCTAAAAAAATAGATGCAAAGACCTTTACATAAAGATGATTCAAGAAGCTATATTAAAACGGAAAGGTGTTGTATATTGCTGTAATTAAAGCAAAAAAAAAGGGAGTATGGATATCTATGAATAATTGTAGAATAGGTAATAAACGAGGTCTACAATTGGAAAGAAAGAACACTGAAATAGCCACTATGTAAATATGAGGGACAGATAGTGGAACGTTGCGAAACTGGAAATGTGATGTAAAAGATGAAATATATTCAATAAAATATTTTTGGAGTTAACTGCCCTGCAGGATCCAATCTGAGTCGGTCCTCGATCCTCAGGGGTCCTTCCCTCTCCAAACCAAAACGTACGCGCCGCAATGGCTCCAACAGGAACCCCGGAAAAACTCGGGAGAATAAACCTCTGGTCCCGCTGACCCGACTCAGATTGGAACCCTGCCACGTTGTTAAGCCGGGACACGAGTTACTGTACTTATAGAGGCGCCGCGCAGAGGCTCCGATCCCCGGAGTGGCGAGTGGAAACTTGCAGGCGAAGGATCCAACTGCGCAACGCTGCCCGAGGCGCGAATTGCGCTTTTACGCAAAGGCGCTGGAGAGGATCCCCTCGGCTTGGAGGTGGGGGGAGATGGAAGAACAGCCCCCCCAATATCCCCAGCCTGGAGATGGCTTCGCTGGCTGGGGATGAGCGGCTCTGGAGTCCCCGTGCTGGCTGGGATGAGCGGCTCTGGAGTCCCCGTGCTGGCTGGGGATGAGCGGCTCTGGAGTCCCCGTGCTGGCTGGGGATGAGCGGCTCTGGAGTCCCCGTGCTGGCTGGGGATGAGCGGCTCTGGAGTCTCCGTGGTGGCTGGGGATGAGCGGCTCTGGAGCCCCACTGGAGGCTTTTGCGCAAAGAGAAGTCGCCTTGGCTCTTTGCGCGGAGCCCAAGGGGGTGGGTGGGCACGATCGGGGCTGGTGGGGGGGCTTCTTCCCTGCCAGGGAAGGGATTAGGGAAGGGAAGGCAGGTGCTCCGCTTACCTGGGCCAGCGCCGCCTCCTGCTTGGCGCTCAAGTCGCCGACGTGCCCGCTCATGGTCGCCGCGTCAGCTGGCTTCTCGGTCCCCGGGCACCGGCGGCGGTGGCTTTCAGAGGCAGCGGGCGGGCAGGGCACTCCCTCGCCCATCCCGGGGAACGCCTCCCTGGCTCGGAGGGGAGGGGGCAAGAGGAGGAGGAGAGGAGGAGGAGCTTCAAGGGATGAGAAAGTACTAACTCCCATCAGGCGTCCTTGGTTTTGTGACCCATCTAGGTAACATCATCCGTGCTAGAAGGAGGACTGTGATGCAGGGTTTGCAGGGGAGAAGAAAGAAAGAAAGAAAGAAAAGAAGGAAGGAAGGAAGGAAGGAAAGAGGAAGGAAGGAAGGGAAGAAGGAAAGGAGAAGAAAGAAAGAAAGAAGGAAGGAAGGAAGGAAGGAAGGAAGGAAAGAGGAAGGAAGGAAGGGAAGAAGAAAGGGAAGAAGAAAGAAAGAAAGAAAGAAAGTAAGAGGGAAGGAAGGAAGGAAGGAAAGAGGAAGGAAGGAAGGAAGGGAAGAAGAAAGAAAGTATGAGTGAAAGAAAGAAAGTAAGAGGGAAGGAAGGAAGGAAGGAAAGAGGAAGGAAGGAAGGAAGGAAGGAAAGAAGGAAGGGAAGAAGAAAGAAAGAAAGAAAAGAAAGAAGAGAAAGAAAGAAGAAAGGAAGAAAAGAAAAAAAAAGAAGAATAAAGAAGAAAGAAGAAAGAAAGAAAGAAAGAAAGAAAGAAAGAAAAAGACAAGAAGAAAAGAAGGATGAAGCAAGCTTGGACTGCCTGCCTGAGGTCACCTTTTGGCTGGTAGATCCTTGTGGATGATGTGAGTTGCAGCATTTACAATGTCTCAATGTAGGTATTTACAAATACATTAATTGCAAGGATTACAACAGACCAGTTGTTCTTCTGTGGCCTCTTTCCTAAAGGGATCAAACTTGTATTTCTACGGTCTCTCTGTGCCTGGAGAGGCGTAATATCTCTTAATATCTCTTTTCATGTGCACTTCTGCAATCTTCAAATCGATCGTTGTTGGTCTTAGTTGCGAACTAACAACCCCATGAACTAACAATCCTCTAGGCCTTCCTGTCCTCTTACCATCCATTTAAGTCCATTGAAGGTCATGCTTCGGTGACTCCATCCAGCCAACTCCTTCTCTGCCCTCCCCTTCTTCTTTTGCCCTCCAGCATGAGGCTCTTCTCCAGGGAGTCCTTCCTCCTTCTCATCAGGTAGCCAAAGCATTTGAGTTTCCTCTTCAGGATTTAGGACCTTCTAAAGAGCAGTCAGGGTTGATCTCCTCTAGGACTGACCGGTTGGATGGCCTTGCAGTCCAAGGGACTCAATGCAGGAGTCTTCTCCAGCACCAGAGCTCAAAGTCCTCCATTCTTTGGCGCTCAGCCTTCCTTGGGGTCCAACCTTCACAGCCATCCATTGCAATTGAGCCAAGGTGGCGCAGTGGTTAAATGCAGCACTGCAGGCTACTGCTAGATCAGCAGTTCAGCGGTTCAAATCCCACCGGCTCAGGGTTGACTCAGCCTTCCATCCTTCCGAGGTGGGTAAAATGAGGACCCAGATTGTTGGGGGCAATATGCTGACTCTCTGTAAACCGCTTAGAGAGGGCTGAAAGCCCTATGAAGCGGTATATAAGTCTACTGCTATTGCTATTGCTAACTGGGAAAACCATAAGCCTTGAGTGTATGCACTTTTGTTGGCAGGGTGATGTCTCTGCTTTTTAGGATGCTGTCTAGATTTGCCATCGCTTTCCTCCCCAGGAGCAAGCCTCTTTTAATTTCTTGGCTGCGGTCCCCATCTGCAGTGATCTTGGAGCCCAGGAAAATAAAAATCAGTCACTGCCTCCATTTCTTCCCCATCTATTTGCCAGGGATTGAGAGGGCCGGATGCCATGATCTTAGCTCCCTTGAGTTCCACGCCAGCTTTTGCAACTCTCCTCCTTCACCTGCATCAGGAGGTTCTTTCGTTCCTCTTCATGTTCTGCCATTAGATCGAATCGATAGAGGAGGACTAAAATGAGCACCCCGTCCTCGCGATTAAAAATTAACTTTCCCAATGAAGATCCACCGCCTACAGATTGCACAAGTCGATATAATCTTTCCCAGAAACTCATGAAAGTCTCAGGCCCTAATTGGAGATTAGTTTGAGTACAGAATTTCAAAGCCCGGTTACATAAAACTCCAGGAAAATAAACAGACGAACGAGATCTGCATTAGGAGTAGGAGGATGGAAGGAGTTAAATTGAAGTCAGGCCAGGAGAAGTCTTCTCACAACCACAGGAGAAGCTTTTTCTCATCTCTCCAGGAAAAAAAAAATGACTAGAAGCAGCTGAGCCAAAAATTTCTGTTGCTAAGTAAAACGTCGGTCAAGTGAGTTCGCCCCCGTTTGACGATCTCTCTTGCCACCGTTGGTAAGTGAATGACAGCAACTCGGCACGGGATAAAATACCATCAATACGCGGACGACACACAGTTGTATCTGTCCGCCCCGTGCCAACTCAATGAAGCGGTGGATGTGATGAGCCAGGGCCTTGAAGCCGTTAGAGACTGGATACAACAAGCTTGTACTCAACCCAGATAAAACCGAGTGGCTGCTGTGCTTCCCTCCCACTAATTGGTCAAGTGTTCCATCTCTCAGGCGGGGGTCAAATACTACGCCCCTCAGACAGGGTCCGCAACTTGGGAGTCCTCCTGGACCCACAGCTGACTTTTGAACACCATTTGTCAGCTGTGACCAGGGGGCATTTGCCCAGGTTCGCCTGGTACACCAGTTGCGGCCCTACCTGAACCGGGAGGCTCTCACAACAGTCACTCGTGCCCTTGTGACCTCTAGGCTGGAATACTGCAATGTGCTCTACATGGGGCTGCCCTTGAAGAGTATTCGGCGACTTCAGCTGGTCCAGAATGCGGCGCGCGAGCGAGCGATCGTGGGTGCACCCCATTTCACCCACGTAACACCTATCCTCCGCGAGCTGCACTGGCTGCCTGTTGATCTCCGAGTACGCTTCAAGGTGTTACTTGTCACCTACAAAGCCCTGCATGGTATTGGATCTGGGTACTTGAGAGACCGCCTACTGCCAATTACCTCCACTAGGCCGATACGATCCCATAGATTAGGCCTCCTCCGAATTCCATCAGCCGGCCAATGTCGGCTGGCAACTACCCGGAGGAGAGCCTTCTCTGTGGCTGCTCCGACCCTCTGGAACGAACTCCCCGTGGAGATTCGTACCCTCACCACCCTCCAGACCTTCCGCGTAGCCCTTAAGTCCTGGCTGTCCCAACAGGCCTGGGCTAAGATTTCAACCCCACTCGAATTGTATGACTGTTGTGTTTTAATGATGTATCGTTTTTGTGTTTGTGACTCGTTTGTCCTCCCTCCCCTTGAGTTGTGAGCCGCCCTGAGTCCCCCCCAGGGAAAAGGGCGGCATAGAAATAAAGCATCTCAATCTCAATCTCAACTGTTAAAGAAGCCCAGCCGTTGTTAAAAGGGATTCTGGCGTCCCTATTTGTTCATCAGAAGGTCGCAAAAGGGAATCACATAACCCCGGGACACCGTCATAAATACGAGTCAATGGCCAAGCATCTCAATTTTGATCGCATGGCCGCGGGATGCTACAGTGTTCGCGAGTGCTCCTTAATTCCTTCTCCTTGGTCCTTAAGTCCTTTAACCTTCCCTTTTAATCATTTTTTAAAAAAGAATATTGGGATGTGCTGAGATGGATAGATTGACCCTTAAAAGAAAAAGGAAGAAACCGGGTATTTTTTCAACATGGGATTTATTTTAGCAACGGTTAACCATAGAACAGAGGTTAGAAATCTAAATAGAACTCAAAAAGGTAATGAAAATGGGCACTGAAGATTTTGTTAAGATGGATAATCTAGCTTTGCGATTAATACTGAGAGCGTTTTTATTAAGATCACTTGTACGATTATGGTGGTTTCGCCTACTCAAAATTAATTGTACCCAGACAACACGCTGTTCGGATAGACATGGAATTTTGTAAAAAAAATGTTTTTAAAAGAAAAATGTAGCAATAAAACACATTTTTTTTTAAAAAACCCTTCTCTTTCCCCACCCGCCTTTTGCCAAATTGCAAAAAAGACATTATCTCTTTTGCAACAGCCCCACGGGCCACAGAACAGGATGGCAATTGGACATCCTACACACATTGAGCGAATTTCCATCTGCATTTCTTGTCCTACCGGTTCTGCTGAAATCTGGAAAGGTTCCAAATCTAAAAAGCCTTCCCCCCCACTCTTTAATTTTTTTTTTAAAAAGTGTGTGTGTGTGTGTGTGTTGTGCAACCGCTCCAGGCTAATCCGTTTATGCACCTTCCGTAAGTATCAGGCCAGGCGATTTAACAATACCCAGTTGTTCATCGGTAGGGTACCACTGGCGTGGCTGGCATGGTGTGATATTGAGAGGGTGACAATAAAAACAAACAGAGATTGGGTGAAGAGATGTGCGTCTAGTTGATGAAAGAAATGTCCTTCTGGGTTCGGCTCCAAGTGGGGAAAAAGACACTGGAGACATGGAGGCTGCTTGGAAAGATGGTTTTAATGGTGGACAGGACCACATGGCTTGAGCCCTGAACGGAAAAGGTGACCACATGCTTCAATGTTGGTGGAGAAGAAGAGAAGGGAGGACTGAGATGCTGAGTCCCTGGTTTTATCCCCTCTCTGGCCTTTGATCTTGATCTTGTATTCTAATTGGTTGTCAGACTCCCATGGGGCCATGCAGGGACAACTTTCTAGGCTACTCTAGGTTTTGAATCCAGGTTTGGTTGAGTTCTCAGATGCCATGTGGTCAGTTGAGTAAAGGGCCAATATTATCATGCTTTAATCCCATCACTCTGGAGTTGAAGTGGAGAGGTCTTTGCTATGTAAAGGGACTAGCTTGGCCTTCTTAATGGCCCATTGACAAAAGTGGGGATGGGGCAGGAAGCTACAGGCAGCTATTCTGTCTTTTAAAACATGTTTCTTTCTTTTCACATCCAGAGAAATATTCTGCCTTTTCAATATTTCCTAGGATATTTCATTTTTCTAGCAGAGGGCTGGGTGATAACTTCCTACATAGTCAAGGCGATGGTTTTTCCCAGTTGCCATGGATGACTGTGAAAGTTGGACCCTAAGGGAGGCTGAGCACCAAAGAATGGAGGCCTTTGAACTCTGGTGCTGGAGGAGACTCCTGCATTGAGTTCCTTGGCCTGCAAGGCCATCCAACCGGTCAGTCCTAGAGGAGATCAACCCTGACTGCTCTTTAAAAGGCCAGATCCTGAAGAGGAAACTCAAAGACTTTGGCCACCTAAGGAGAAGGAGGAAGGACTCCCTAGAGAAGAGCCTCATGCTGGGAACGATGGAGGGCAAAAGAAGAAGAAGGGGACGGCAGAGAAGGAGGTGGCTGGATGGAGTCACCGAAGCAGCCGGCCTGAGCTTCAATGGACTCCAGAGGACGGGAGAGGACAGGAAGGCCTGGAGGAACGTTGTCCATGGGGTCACAATGGGTGGGACATGACTTCACAACTAACAACAACAAAATCTTCCAGCTATTCGTCCAGCGGCAAGCCACCGACTTCAGCCCCAAATGCCTCCCCTTTCATTTAGCATCGTGATCCGATAATAAGTGGAGCCTCAGTGAAAATTCATAGATGCCTGAGCAGAAATATTCAGCGCTGGCTTCTCTGCGGAGAGACATGCGAAGTTGAAAACCGGTGTAAAAAAATAATTCCTCCATTATTTGCAACATTCGACGGACATCTAAGGGCCGACAGAAGGAAAAAAAACATATATTTCCCTCCCCCACTTTCCTACTCAGATTTTTTATTTTTTATTTTTGCTTTGTTTATCTTTCTCTCTTTTCATCATGATCCTGGAGTCCTTTGCTATCAGATTTCACTGCCAGTACTCAAGAAGAGGAGAGTGGGAGGATTTGTTTGCTAAATTCCTGAAATGCTTCTGCCATCCCCCATTTTTGCAAGCCTCCCGACCTGTGGGTTTCATAACCTCGCCTACTTTTTAAGATCGGTGGACTTCAACTCCCAGAATTCCCCAGCCCGCTTAAACTGACACTCTAGAATGGTGTTTTGCAACCTCAGCGACTATCCAGTTTCCCCACAAACATTCATCGTTATGTTTCACAACACTAAAGGTTAAGGTTCCCCTCGTACATATGTGCTGGTCGTTCCTGACTCTAGGGGGCGCTGCTCATCTCAGTTTCAAAGCCAAAGAGCCAGCGCTGTCTGAAGACGTCTCCGTGGTCATGTGGCCGCCATGACTCAATGCCGAAGGCGCACGGAACGCTGTTCCCTTCCCACCAAAGGTGGTTCCTGTTTTTCTACCTGCTTTCGAACTGCTAGATTGGCAGAAGCTGGGACAAGTCAAGGGAGCTCACTCTATTGGCGCTCGGGATTTGAACTGCCGAACTGCCGACCTTTCTGATCGACAAGCTCAGCGTCTTAGCCCCTGAGCCACCACATCCCTGATGTACATGATACATGATATACAATTACAATAAAGGCTGCTGCTATTATTTATTATTCAATTGTATCACAGCGGCCAGTTGTTTCACCGGATTTGGCATTGGTTACTAGTCGGGCCCCACCCATAATAATAATAATAATTATCAATTGTATCACAGCGGCCAGTTGTTTCGCCGGATTTGGCATTGGTTACTAGTCGGGCCCCACCCAGGGGCCTAGGACGCCGTAACGTATTTTCGTAATATGCGTGCAGATCCAAGCAGTGCGGCTTTTTGCATTTGATGATGGTGATTTTGTCAATTTTTAACTCTTTTAAATGTAATTCCACTGCTTTTGGTATAGCACCCAGTGTGCCAATTACCACTGGAATTACCACTGCTGGTTTGTGCCATAATTGTTGAATTTCGATTTTTAAGTCCTGGTATTTCGCGATTTTTTGTGTTTAAAATATTTTTATTCATTTTCATTTTCATTTTATATAATCACATATATACTGTGCAAGATTGAGGCCATATAACATTAAGCAATAAACATAACTCTTCTTATATTCCAAAATACAAAACCAACATAACGCTTCAACCCTCCATACACCCTTTCTTTCCCCCCTCCAACTTTCCTTTCTCCCCTTCAACATTCCCCTCTTCTACTTCCCCTCCCCCTCTAACATTCCTTTCTCCCCTCCCTTCCATCTCACCCTCCTTCCATTCCCCTCTCACTCCCTCTCTGCCCCTCTCTCTTCTTTCCCTCTACTCCTCACTTCGGTGTATTTCTACTATTCATCAATGTATTCGGCTTCTTATTTTATACTAAAATTAAAAGAAAGAAAAAAGCAACAGTATACAAGTGCGTTCTTATTGTTTTAAAAATTGACATGAACTATATTTCCCCCCTCCCCCCTCCCCCCTATGATCCCCTTTGCAATTTTTTCACGTTCCTTCTCGGTGACCCTGCTATCACCTGGTATTGCAATGTCTATGATTGTGACCTTATTTTTCTCAACCAGTGTGATGTCTGGTGTATTATGCGCCAGTATTTTCTCCGTTTGATGATGATGGTGATGATGATGATGATTAAGTATCGTAAAAGGGACAAAACTCCTTTCACCAGTGTCTCACTGGACAATATAGATTTTGGATTCCGTTACAGTTGTAAGTCAAGAGCTAAAATACAATACAATACAGTAGCAGAGTTGGAAGGGACCTTGGAGGTCTTCTAGTCCAACCCCCTGCCTAGGCAGGAAACCCTGCACCGTTTCAGACAAATGGCTATCCAACATCTTCTTAAAGACTTCCAGTGTTGGGCATTCACAATTTCTGGAGGCAATTTCTGTTCCACTGATTAATTGTTCTCACTGTCAGGAAATTTCTCCTTAGTTCTAAGTTGCTTCTCTCCTTGATTAGTTTCCACCCATTGCTTCTTGTTCTACACTCAGGTGCTTTGGAGAATAATTTGACTCCCTCTTCTTTGGGGCAGCCCCTGAGATATTGGAAGACTGCTATCCTGTCTCCCCTAGTCCTTCTTTTCATTAAATTAGACTACCCGAATCATCCCTGGGTGGCACCCGGTGTATTGATATTCTCCATGCTTCGTTACAATGGATTATTACCCAACTCACAAGGTCTGTTCCTCACTCAGTCCCCCCCCCCCGTTACGCGGCGTAAGGATTCGAACCGCCGTACTGCCGACCTTTCCGATCGACAATCTGAGTGTCTTTAGTCCCTGAGCCACCCTTTCTTTGCCTAGAAAAGAGAGAAGCCTTCAGAAAATCTTGGCAGACAGAAATCTGCAGCCGGTGAGCTCTCTGGAAGCCTCCCATCCTGGCCAAAAGGACTCACCCACTCCTTCTGCAATTCATGCGCTGATTGGGCAAAGAACATGCAGTGGAGAACACCAGGTATGAAAAGAGAAACCACTGTTTCTTCATCATCTCCGCTCATGGACGGCTCGATTGTGAGAAAAGGGGAAAGTTTCGTAATCTGGGCGTTGAACAAAGGCTCTACATGCAGATAGGCAAGAGGGCTGTCTTTTCTTCTTTCTCTTATTGTTTCTTTTGCAAGCTGACTTACCTGGCCTTGGCAACGGGCAATAGTTTTAATCCTCAAATGTCCTCAATATCCTTTAATCCTCCAAGAACGGTTGCAGGAACTGGGCATGGCTGGTCTAGTGAAGAGAAGGAGCAGGGGAGACAGGAGAGCATCTTCCAATATTTGAGGGGCTGCCCCAGGGAGGAGTTAGGGGGTTCAAGCTGTTTTCCAAGGCACCTCAAGGCCAGACAAGGAAGAATGGATGGAAACTGACCAAGGAGAGATTCAACCTGGAAATAAGGAGGAACTTTCTGACAGGGAGAACCATCAACCCATGGAACAGAAGTTGTGGGAGCTTCATCCCTGGAGGCTTTCAAGAACAGACTGGACTGCCATCTGTCAGAAATGGTGTAGGGTGTCCTGCTTGGGCGGGGGGTTTGACTAGATGACCTCCAAGGTCCCTTCCAACTCTGTTAATCTGAATCTATCTAAGATGATCAAAGGCCTGGAAGCTAAAACATGTGATGAATGGTTGCAGGAACTGGGCATGGCTGGTCTAGTGAAGAGAAGGACCAGGGGAGACAGGAGAGCATCTTCCAATATTTGAGGGGCTGCCCCAGAGGAGGAAGGGGGTCAAACTATTCTCCAAAGCATCTTTGAAGGCCAGACAAGGAATAACAGATGGAAACTGATCAAGGAGAGATTCAACCTGGAAATAAGGAGAAATTTTCGGACAGTGAGAAGAATCAACCCATGGAACGGAAGTTGCCTTCGGAAGTTGTGGGAACTTCATTCCTGGAAGCTTTCAAGAAGAGATCGGACTGCCCCTCTGTCAGAAACGGTGTAGAGTCTCCTGCTTGGGGTAGGGGGGTGGGGTTGGGCTAGATGACCTCCAAGGTCCCTTCCAATTCTTTTAATTGGAATCTATCTAGGATGATCAAAAGCCTGGAGGCTGAAACATACGATGAACGGTTGCAGGAACTGGGCATGGCTAGTCTAGTGAAGAGGAGGACCAGGGGAGACAGGAGAGCATCTTCCAATATTTGAGGGGCTGCCACAGAGAGGAAGTGGATGAAACTATTCTCCAAAGCATCTTTGAAGGCCAGACAAGGAGCAATGGATGGAAACTGAACAAGGAGAGATTCAACCTGGAAATAAGGAGGAATTTTTTGGACAGGGAGAGCAATCAACCCATGGAACAGAAGTTGCCTCCAGAAGTTGTGGGAGCTTCATCCCTGGAGGCTTTCAAGAAGAGACGATTAATGAATTGGAAACTAGAAATAAGTGTAAATATCATGAAAGATGAAGAATATTTATTATATATAATAGTATATAAGATGTTACAAAAACGTAAAAAATATCTAGAATGATAACTATATAATGTGTACATAATAGCATACATCAGCAATGGCAAACCTTTTTCTTATGGCATGTCAAAATTGGGCCCACACCAATTTAATCCTCCCCACCCACCTGCGCATGTGCATACGACCCCTTCCCAGGCTCTGGAGAAAACGGCCTCCCCAGCCCTCCGGAAGGGCAAAAATCATCTGGCTGGCACACGCCTCCCTGTCCTCTCCCATCCTCTGGAGTCCATTGAAACTCACGCCGGCTGCTTCGGTGACTCCATCCAGCCATCTTCTTCTCTGCCATCCCCTTCTTCTTCTTTTGCCGTCCATAATTCCCAGCATGAGGCTCTTCTCCAGGGAGTCCTTCCTTCTCATTAGGTGGCCAAAGCATTTGAGTTTCCTCTTCAGGATCTGGCCTTCTAAAGAGCAGTCAGGGTGGATTTCCTCTAGGACTGACCGGTTGGATGGCCTTGCAGTCCAAGGAGTCTTCTCCAGCACCAGAGTTCAAAGGCCTCCATTCTTTGGTTTCCTTCCTTCTCATCAGGTGGCCAAAGTCTTGGAGTTTCCTCTTCAGGATCTGGTCTTCTAAAGAGCAGCCAGGGTTGATCTCCTCTAGGACTGACCGGTTGGATGACCTTTCAGTCCAAGGGACTCAGTGCAGGAGTCTTCTCCAGCACCAGAGTTCAAAGGCCTCCATTCTTTGGCTTCCTTCCTTCTCATCAGGTGGCCAAAGTCTTGGAGTTTCCTCTTCAGGATCTGGCCTTCTAAAGAGCAGTCAGGGTGGATTTCCTCCAGGACTGACCGGTTGGATGACCTTTCAGTCCAAGGGACTCAATGCAGGAGTCTTCTCCAGCACCAGAGTTCAAAGATCTCCATTCTTTGGTGCTCAGCCTTCCTTATGGTCCGACTTTCACAGCCATCCATTGCAACTGGGAAAACCACAGCCTTGACTAGACACACTTGTGTTGGCAGGGTGAGGTCTCTGCTTTTTAGGATGCCATCGAGATTGGCCATCGCTTTCCGCTCTAGGGAGATTACAGGGCACTTAAGGGAAGAAACCTGATATCACTTTCTGAAAGTGAGTTTCAAAACACGGTAAGCAGATCAGGCGTTATTGAGAATGATCAAATCCCTGGAATTTCCACACACCTGTTCCTCTTATCTGATAACTAGATTTATCAGTCCATCTTTTAGGGACTGAGTGAGGAGCAGATCTTGTGGGTTGGGTAATCATCTATTGTAACGAAGCCTGCAGAATATCAATACACCAGGTTCCACCCAGAGATGATCCGGGTAGTCCTTGACTTACGGCCGTAACGGAACCCAAAATCTATGTTGTAAAGTGAGATGCTGATGGGAGTTTTCTCCCGCTTTACGACACATAATAACAATAACAATGATAAAACAATGATAATAATAATATATGCCAAATGCAGACTCTGCAAAGAAGCTGATGAAACTGTTGATCACATACTCAGCTGCTGTAAAAAAATCGCGCAGACTGATTATAAATTGCGGCACAATTCAGTAGCACAAATGATCCATTGGAATTTGTGCAAAATTATAATATTAAAACAGCAACAAACTGGTGGGAACATCAGCCTGAAAAAGTCACCGAAAATCAGATGGTCAAGATCTTGTGGGATTTTCGCATACAAACAGACAAAATACTGGCGCATAATACACCAGACATCACACTGGTTGAGAAAAATAAGTTTGCAATCATAGACATCGCAATACCAGGTGATAGCAGGGTCGACGAGAAGGAATATGAAAAAATCGCGAAATACCAGGGCTTAAAAATCGAAATTCAACGACTATGGCACAAACCCGCAGTGGTAATTCCAGTGGTAATCGGCACACTGGGTGCTATTCCAAAAGCACTGGAATTACATTTAAAACAGTTAAAAATTGACAAAATCACCATCAGTCAAATGCAAAAAGCCGCACTGCTTGGATCCGCACACATATTACGAAAATACGTTACGACGTCCTAGGCCCCTGGGTGGGGCCCGACTAGTAACCAATGCCAAATCCGGCGAAACAACTGACAGCTGTGATACAATTGTGATAATAATAATAATAGCCTTTATTGTCATTGTACATCATGTATCATGTACATCAGGGACACAGTGGCTCAGGGGCTAAGGCGCTGAACCTGTCGATCGCAAAGGTCAGCAGTTTGATGGTTTGAATCCCTAACGGAGTGAGCTCCCGTAACTTTTCCCAGCTTCTGCCAATCTAACAGTTTGAAAGCACGTAAAAATTGCAAGTAGAGAAATAGGAACCATCTTTGGTGGGAAAGGAACAGCGTTCCGTGCTCCTTCGGCGTTGAGTCATGCCGGCCACACGACCACGGAGAACGTCTTCAGACAGTGCAGGCTCTTCGGCTTTGAGAAAGACATGAGCATCGCCCCCTAGAGTCAGGAACGATCAGCACACATATGCGAGGGGAACCTTTACCTTGACATCATGTATACAACAAAATTGGTTATTAAGTGAATCACTGCCCTTGATAAGCTAGTAACCTGGTTGTTAAGTGAATTGTGCTTTCCCGTTGAGTTGGCTCATCGCGAAAGGCGATCCCATGATTTTGGGGCACAGCAACGGTCATAAGCATGAATCAGTTGGCCAAGGCCCTGAATTTTAAATAACGGGATCCTGAGAATGCTGCCAAGGTGGTAACGGCGAAAAACGGTCAGAAGTCCCTTTTTTGAACAGTCACTAAATGAATTGAAGAGCTGTAGAAGCTTCTTGGAAGAGAAGTGATATGTCTTCAAAGAAAAGGAGACTTTTTTCTTCTTGTTATGATATAGAGTACTATTCACATGATATAAAGGACAATAATGATCTTAATGTATAAGAGTGGGATGATTTGAATACTTCGGTATAATTGTATGTAGTGACCATTTTATATTAGAAAGATCTTTGTATATTAAACGGATCAATGATGATGTAATGAACTATATATATATATATATCAGCACAAATACAACATGTATGTATGTATGTATGTATGTATGTATGTATTTATTTATTTATTTTAAGTCACAACCCCTGGTATGCCCAAACATGGGAGGAAATCTGCTTCCATTCTCTGTCCATCGGCTCGTCACAAGAGACCATCCAGACAGAAACCCAATATTTTTACTGTTGCCTTTTTGTTACATTTGTGTTGTATTTGTGCATTTATTTATTTATTTGTGTATTTTTCTCCCTTTATTTATTTATCAGCACAATACAACATATATATATGTATGTAGTATGTATGTATAGTATGTGTGTGTGATGAGAGCTAAATAGCTTGAAATAGATCTATACTAGTCTCCCTTTATTTATTTATCAGCATAAATATAACAAATGTAACAAAAAGGCAACAGTAAAAAATATTGGGTTTCTGTCAGAATGGTCTCTTGTGACGAGCCGAAGACAGAGAGTGGAAGTGTGACCTTCCTCCCATATTTGGGCATACCAGGGGTTGTGACTTTATATATATAGGTTCAAATCCCAGTAAGGGTATGGCTAGCTGATGAGAGCTAATAGCTTGAAATAGATCTATACTAGTCTCCCTTTATTTATTTATCAGCACAAATAAAAAACATATATATATATATATATATATATATATATATATATATATATATATATATGTGTTTTTAATATATATATATATATATATATATATATATATATATATAATATTATAATATATTAAAAAGGAAGTGTCTCTTGAAAAATGCCAACTGAGAACACAGCCAAACGTCTCCAAGTGGCCTCAACGACCCTCTCAAAGGACGCAAAGGGCCAGCTGTCTGCAAGGAGTATAAATCTTTCCATTCCCCACCATCCAGTCAGAACCGAGGAAGCTTCTCGGAGGAGAAGAGAAACATCTTCAAAGAAAAAAAAATCCAGTTGCCTCTCAAAGACAAAGCCCCTTCAGAACAACCAGGACCTGGATGACTGAGAATCTCCATCGACATCTGGAATCAATGCACACCTGGAAGGAGAACCATGGTTTATTTCAACACCTGTTTTCCAACTTGCATGGGGATTATTATTATTATTATTTTTAGAACGAAAAGCAGACCACGAATAAGGATAAACAGAGCAAGCCCCATCTCCCGGCGGTTAATAATACAAGTATCACCCTAATTTGTTTTTATCATCTTCGCAGGGCTTGTAATCCTGATCTTGTTGTTCCTGGCAAGCGGCTGTTAACAATTACCGCCATAATCTCACATTACCATTGAGAGGGAACTCCTAGGTTCTAACAGAGGCCTCTGGGGTGGGGTGGGTGAGATGTGTAAATGTTTAGCAATGAGATCCATGCCCCGGGGAAGACTCCGCCCGATCAATCCCAGCTACCTGATTCCCAGTTTCAGTGTCTCAAAAATCAATCTGTCGTATTGCACATGAAAAATAGATGGCTCAAGAGCTGAATCGAACTTCATGCACGAGATTCCTTGCCCTGGTTAAGAATGTTTGCTGCAGAGAGATTAAGGCTTTATTAAAAATAAGGCTTTATTAAAAACAACTGCTTTTTCTCTTTCGTTCTCACCCTTCTTAAAATTCCAACCCGAGGGATTAATTACGCTGCTCGGATTTCTGTTTACAGCTCAAAACGGGCGAATGGGAGCTGCACGGCACGAGGGCTCAATATCGGGGACGAAATTGGGATATTCAAAGAAACGAGGGCTGTCATGAAACTTGGGAGTATGGCGACAAAAGGATAAATGAACAGCAGACATTAGATTTTAAAAGGGAACGGTCAAAGCAAATAATTATAATGAAATACAGGGGGATTTTATAAAATCAGTGTTGGTGGAAGGCCAAAAGGAATAAAGCTATTCAAGAATATATGTTGTTTTGCAGAGGATAAGGGCACCATTAGAATATATGTATATTCTTTTAGTTGTTATAGACTCAACTACAAAATAGTGGCATGCGAAATCATGTCGCCCGGCACTTGTGGCCTTGCCGGTGTGTCTTTCGGGTTTCTGGCACGCTTGTGAACACGATGATCAGGTGTCTTTCGCGCAGCGGCAGTGCCAAAAACTGGTATGCACACAGCTGATTGTTGAGTGTGCCTGTGTCCAGAATCCGGAAGTTTGGCTTTTCCGGAGCGTGATTCCATCGCGTGTGCAGCGGTGCTGAAAAGTGGTCTCTGCCTGTGCGCTGGCCAGCTGATTGTTGGCCACGCATACACGCTAGAATCCGAAAATGCAGCTTTTCTGGAGCACAGCCCCGATAAGCGCATGTGTGCACAAGACATTTTGGTGCGACAATTGTTTGTCAAACAATGTTTGTCATCCCTGTGCGCCTGTAATATGTGGGTTTTCCCCCCTTTTTTTGTATTCAGATATATACGTGTTAGGAATATAATCTAACGGTTGGGTTGGCAATATATAAATCATGTAACAATGCTATGCCTGTTTCTTTAAATCATGCTGTCAAATGTGATTGGTTGCTGTTTCCTCAATCGGCCATAAGAGGGAGCCAGAACGACTGTTAGCTCTCTGTTCGTTAGATGCTGGGCTGATCTGATCGGAGTGTTTTTGGAAGCTGGCTGTTAGAAAGTGCGGTGAGCTATTGTAAGTTTTGCAGCTGCTAGCAAACTTTTGAGTGCAGAACTGATTATATGATACTGGACTATGTTATTTGGATTATCCCTTAACTGAAAGACATTGATGACTGTCTTATCCGTGTATGACTTGGACTGTTTGATGGACTCCGATACCTCTATTTCCACGAAAGTAAAAGCCGATTTAAACTGCAGTGTCTCTGTATGCTGGTTTGTGTGTTCTCCAACACAACTCTCACAACGCTTCTCAGAACGCACTCGCTCTCCCAATGGGGATCTTACTTAACAATACGCAGTTTGTATCGTTTGTGTTTTAAAAAATTAATTTTTTTTAAAAAAGGCAAAGGGAGCTGCAAACCAGGTGAGTGCCCACCTTCTCCCCCTCCCTTCATGTTGCTAGGACAACAAACACAGGGAGTCCTCAACTTACGACCACAATTGCGGCCAAAACTGGTGTTGCTAACGCGAAACGTTTGTTCGGCGAATCTTGCCCCATCGTAGGACCTTTCGTGCCGCCGTCCTTAAATGAATCCCTGCAGTGTGTTGAGTTAGCAATGCAGGCCGTTCAGTGAATCTGGCTTCCCCCGTTGGCTCTGCTTGTGAGACGGTCGCCAAAGGGGATCCCGTCTCACACACACTTGGGACATTGTGACCGTCATAAATATGAGTCAGTTTCTGGGTGTCAGATTTTGATCGCCCGACCATGGGAATGCAGCAAGTGTGAAAAGTGGTGCTAAGTCACTTTTTTCCAGCGCTGTTCTAACTCCAGTCACTAAATGAACCGTCGTAAAGTCGAGGACCATATGTATTTGCTTCCTAATATCTAAAAGAAAGCGAGATCGTGTGAAAGAGGAAAAGACTGGAGAGTCACTTGTTTGAAATGGTATGGGGTCTCCTGCTTGAGCAGGGGGTTGGACTAGATGACCTCCAAGGTCCCTTCCAGCTCTGACGGATTGATTTGAGTCAGGCATGGCTGGGCCGACCAGCTGGCTTTGTTTTCAGTCCCCTACCAGCCACCGTAGAACAGTCAGCACTTCCTCCTGTAACCCCAGGTGTGACCTCTAGAGGGCGTCTCAGCCCACCAGCTAGCTCTCCTCTAACTGGAGCCTTCTGGGAGTTGAAGTCCATGCAGTTTTTAAAGTGGCAGGAATCGATGCTCTGTGGAAAGAGAGGCCAGATGTGAAGGGCCACATCTGGGGGGGCAGCAGCTGGCTTGGCTTCCCGAGTTGTGCAATGATCAGTTTTTCTGTGTCTGCAATAGAGCCACCTCTCTAAAACATTGCATACAATTAGGTGGTTTAGCGAAGGATTATATTTCTGCAACAATCCATGATTTATCTATAGATAGTCCTCAATTTATAAACCTTCATTCAGTGACTGTCGGAAGTCACAATACTGCCGGGAAAAGTAACTTGGGTGACCAGTCCTTGCACTTACGACCACGGGAGGTACATGGTCAACATTTGGGGCCCCTTGGCAAATGGCGTGGATCCACAATGCTTGCAAAACTGTGATCACCCTTTGTGACGTCCGCCGGTTATAAGTAGAGGACTCCGTGTCATTGCTTAGCCCTCTTGTCATCACTCACACTTTCAAACCAGGATTGTTGTCCTTCAGCATCAATGCCGAATTTCAAACCAGGATTGTTGTCCTTCAGCATCAATGCCGAATTTCAAACCAGGATTGTTGTCCTTCAGCATCAATGCTGGATTAATATTGGGGGTGGGTGGGTGTCCAGTTACTGAAGCAGACTGTAATGTGGCTTAGCTCCTCTCCCGCGCATGCAGTGGGCGCACCTCTGCAGCAAACCCTGGCTAAAAGGTGGTTTAATGGGAGCAGATTTACCCCATGTGAGGCCTCCAAAGCATACGGTGGGTGCATTTCCCCAACAAATCCTGGCCAAGAGGCGGCTTAATGGGAGCACAGCCTGCAGGTCACAAATTCAAACCATGGCTTAGTTCCCTTCTTGTTGTGTGCAACTGAGGCACAACAAACCCCGGTTGAGAGGCGGCTCAGTGGGAGCGGAGCCCCCATGCAAACCATGGTTTAGCCCTTTTCCCGTGCATCTCAACGGACGCACCTCTGCAACAAACCCCGGTTAAGAGGAGGCTCAGTGGGAGCAGAGCCCCCATGCAAACCATGGTTTAGCCCTTTTCCCGTGCATCTCAACGGACGCACCTCTGCAACAAACCCCGGTTGAGAGGAGGCTCAGTGGGAGCGGAGCCCCCATGCAAACCATGGTTTAGCCCTTTTCCCGTGCATCTCAACGGACGCACCTCTGCAACAAAACCCGGTTGAGAGGCGGCTCAGTGGGAGCGGAGCCCCCATGCAAACCATGGTTTAGCCACTTTCCCGTGCATCTCAACGGACGCACCTCTGCAACAAACCCCGGTTAAGAGGAGGCTCAGTGGGAGCGGAGCCTGCATGCAAACCATGGTTTAGCCCTTTTCCCGTGCATCTCAACGGACGCACCTCTGCAACAAAACCCGGTTGAGAGGCGGCTCAGTGGGAGCGGAGCCCCCATGCAAACCATGGTTTAGCCCCTTCCCGTGCATCTCAACGGACGCACCTCTGCAACAAACCCCGGCTAAGAGGCGGCTTAGCGGGCAGCGCGGGCCAGCCAAGCCTCACCCCGTCCGGCCTCGGCAGGCAGCGGAGGCGGAGGCGGAGGCGTTGCTGCAGCCGGGCGGAAGGCGGGCAGGCCGGGCGGGCGGTCAGCCGGCGGAGGGGCGGCCCGAGGGCGGCGGTTGGGGCTGCGGCGCGCGGCGGCGATGGCTCTGGCGGGGCTGGTGCTGGTGCTGGCGGCGGCCGGCGTTTCTCCCTCTGCAGCGGCGCAGGTGGAGGTGACGCTGCCCGGCCGGGGCGGCGGCTGCACCTTGCAGGGAGCGTTGCTGAGCCGGCCCGGCTTGGAACTGCAAGCGGCGGCGGCCGTGCGGGGCAGCCTGGTGCTGGTGAGAAAGCGGGGCTGTTTGGGGAGGGGGCTGCAAGGAGGGGAGGGCAGAGGGGGGTCGGCCTTCTAAACTGCGTGGGAGGGGGGCTGTTTGGGGAGGGGGCTGTAGGGAGGGGGGCAGAGGAAGGGTCAACCTTCTGATCCACATGGGGAAGGGCTGTTTGGGGAGGGGGCTTTTGGTGCTCTAGGGATGGGGGGCAGAGGAAGGGTGAACCTTCTAAACTGCGTGGGAGGGGGGCTGTTTGGGGAGGGGGCTCTAAGGATGGGGACGGGAACAACCTTCTAAACTGCGCGGGAGGAGGCTGTTTGCGGAGGGGGCTGTAGGGAGTGGGACAGAGGAAGGGTCAACCTTATTCTGGGGGCTGTTTGGGGAGGGGGCTGCAAGGAGGGGAGGGCAGAGGGGGTTCGGCCTTCTAAACTGCGCGGGAGGAGGCTGTTTGGGGAGGGGGCTGTAGGGAGGGGGGCAGAGGAAGGGTCAACCTTCTGATCCACATGGGGAAGGGCTGTTTGGGGAGGGGGCTTTTGGTGCTCTAGGGATGGGGGGCAGAGGAAGGGTGAACCTTCTAAACTGCGTGGGAGAGGGGCTGTTTGGGGAGGGGGCTCTAAGGATGGGGACGGGAACAACCTTCTAAACTGCGCCGGAGGAGGCTGTTTGCGGAGGGGGCTGTAGGGAGTGGGGACAGAGGAAGGGTCAACCTTATTCTGGGGGCTGTTTGGGGAGGGGGCTTTTGGTGCTCTAGGGATGGAGGCAGAGGAAGGGTCAACCTTCTGGACCACATGAGGGAGGGGCTGTATGGGGAGGGGGCTGTAAGGATGTGGGGGAGAAGGGGGTCAACCTTCTGAACTGCATGGGGAGGGGCTGTTTGGGGAGGGGGCTTTTGGTGCTCTAGGGATGGGGGCAGAGGAAGAGTCAACCTTCTGAACCACATGGGGAAGGGGCTGTTTGGGGAGGGGGCTGTAAGGATGTGGGGGAGAAGGGGGTCAACTTTCTGAACCACATAGGGGGGCTGTATGGGGAGGGGGGGGTCTAACGATGTGGGGGAGAAGGGGGTCAACCTTCTGAACCACATGGGGTTGTTTGGGGAGGGGGCTCTAAGGAGGGGCAGAGGAGGGGGGTCAACCTTCTGAACCACATGGGGGGGTTGTTTGGGAAAGGGGCTCTAAGGATGGGGGGGGCAGAGGAGGGGTCAACCTTCCTCTGATCCACATGGGGAGGGGGCTTTGGTGTTCTAGGAGTGGGGGCAGACGGAAGGGTGAATCTTCTAAACTGCAGGGAGAGGGCTGTTTGGGGAGGGGGCTCTACCGATGTGGGGGAGAAGGGGGTACACCTTCTGAACCACATGGGAGAGGGCTATTTGGGGAGGGGGCTAAGGATGGGGGAGGGTGGTCAACCTTCTGAACCACATGGGGGAGTGGCTGTTTGGGGAGGGGCTCTAAGGATGGGGGGGGCAGAGGAGGGGTCACCTTCCTCTGATCACCATGGGAGGGGGCTTTTTGGTGCTCTAGGGATGGGGGGCAGAGGAAGGGTGAACCTTTCTGAACCACATGGGAGAGGGCTATTTGGGGAGGGGGGCTAAGGATGGGGGGAGGGTGGTCAACCTTCTGAATCGCATGGGGGTGGGGACTGTTTGGGAGGGGGATTTTGGTGCTTTAGGGAGGGGAAAGGGGGGTCAACCTTCCTAAACTTCATGGGAGAAGGCTTTTGGGGAGGGGGATGTAAGGATAGGGGCCAGAGAGGGGGGGGGTTCAACTTTCTTCTGCACTGGATGGGAGAAGGGCTTTTGGGGAAGGGGGCTCTTAGTGCTCTAGGGATGGGGGAGGCCTAGATGGGCAGATAAGCCCGAGGCCGACTTTGGACACGTTTCACTCAGCAATATAAATGGTGACCTCAATAGTGGCTGTAACTCGAGGACTACCTCGTACGTACGACAGTGGCAGCATCCCCAGGGGTGGGTGGGGTCATGCTACCTTCCCACTGGGCCATGGAGGAAGCCAGTTTCCCTTAACAACTTCACTGCCATGATTCATGTAACAACGGGGCGAAAATCAGCCGTAATATCAGTGCTTCCCTTAACGACCACCTAGCTTATCCGGGGCAATCCTGGTTCCCCAATGCGTTCGTTCAGGTGAGGCCTACCTGTGCAAACAAACTCCCCGATGCGTACGATGCCATGTTCCTGATGTTTGGAGAGCAGGCGCTGGAAGCCGAGTTCATGTCGTCTTCCGTCGCTTTTTTCCCCAGGTGAATGACACCGAGCCCCGGCTGGACCATGAGGACACCTGGATTGGCGTGGTTCCGGTGGTGGAGGAGGAAGAAGCAGAGACCCCCAAGCGCCACAAAGAGGAGTCCTTCGCCAGCACAGTGGTCGACAAGGTGCATCTTTCACCTGAGTTCCGCCTGCTTGTTTCTCTCTTGATACCTCGGCCCACGGAGGTAGCAGCAGATTCAGGCAGTGAGGAGGGTTGGGGAGGAACCTGGGCCAGTCCTGGAGTCTGGGGAAGGCTCTGAGGAGGGCTCTGTGTCGGAGGCAGAGAGGGGGCCAGGGACGTATGCCAATTGTCAGCAGAGTCAGACATCAGTGAGGCAGAAGAACAGCTGGAGCCTGTTCCCAGTGGGCGCATGCACAGAGGTGCCAGGAAAAGGGAAGAGCTAAAGAACGGGGGTCGACTTGGAAGTAAGGGCACAGGTGGACGGTGAATGGCCCCTCCCAGAGGGAATAAAAGAGGAGCGACAGGGGAGTGGAGTTTGCAGGAGACCATCAGTTCGCTTCATTGGTTCGCGACTCTCTGAGACTCCTTGCCAAGTTCTGCAGAGATCGGCCTGGCAGCTCTCCAAGCCAGATAAGGTCTGTGACCGTAAATCCTCCCTTGAAAGACTTTGCTGGATGTGAATAAACAGAATTCACAGCCAATTAATAAAAGGGGTATTTTTTGTCGGGACCAGGAGTTGGCTTCCTGCTCTCGGGAAGCCCAGGTATGAATACTTCCCGAGCCCCAGGAAGCAAGTGGGACAGACCCTCTTCCTGTTTCCTAATTCCTCGTTGGTTTTTCCTTCCTGCAGATGAAACGGGCCCTAGTTCTGGGGGCTTCGGCCCTGCTCATCCTTGCCCTGAACCAGAACCGAATCCGAGAGGTAGGTATGGATGCTCTTGAGGATGCTGGAGAGGTGACGGGACCCACCCTCCCTCATTCCCCACTGATGGGCTTTTCCTGGCCTTCTTCCTTCTGCAGCTGGATGTCTCCCAGGTCCTTTCAAAGCCCGTGGTGGTAGTCCAGACTTCGGAAAACGTGACCAAACTCCTTGGGGCGCTGCTGCGGTGAGCTGGCTGGGTATTGGTGGGAGAAGGACAGGAGGCTGTGGGTGAAGTTTTAATTTCTGCTTAGGCTTCTGAAAATCTGTTTGCGTTAAAAAATTAGCCTCGGAGTACGTTTCTTCAAAAAAAAAAATCCCCAAAATACTTGACTTATAAACAGCAGAGATCTCAGAACTTGGTAACTATTAAGACTTACGGACTTCAACTCCCAGAATTCCTGTCTTATTTCTATTTTAATTTTCCCTCCCCTCCTATCACTATTACGTTCCAAAACTTGATAACACCATTTCTTTTCTGTTCCTTATCTTCCCTCTGTTTTGTTATTCATGTTTCCATTATTTAGCTCTTCACCTCTGTTTATATTAAAGTTCAGCCTTTCTTTCTTTCTTTCTTCTTCTTTCTTTTTCTTTCTTTCTTTTCTTTCTTTCTTTCTCTTTCCTTCCTTCCTTCTTCTTTCCTTTCCTTTCCTTCCTTCCTTCCTTTCCTTCCTTCATTATTCAATATCATAATATACCCATCTGGTCTAAGTGTAAATTCTTTCTGTCTGTCTGTCTTTCTTTCTTTTTCTTTCTTTCTCTTTCCTTCCTTTCCATCTGTCTTTCTTTCTTTTCTTTCTTTCTTTCCTTCTTTCCTTCCTTTCTCTGTCTGTTTGTCTTTCATCTGCTGTAATATAGTTCCTTGTGTAGATGTGTGTCCCCCATGGCCCAGTTCATACTTGCAGAGTCACGCTGAACCACACAGGAGAAAACAAACTCCTAGAATGCCATAACATCCTGATAGTGCATAACATAACATTCTGAGATGTGCCCTACCATTGACGTCCAGGATTTAACCATATATAGACTGAGCAGTAGATTAGAAATTGTACTTTTACAGGCTGTTTTAAACACATGCTATTGCTCCTCCTGCCTTGTCCTATCTCAATAAAAGGGGCTCTCAGACCCCCAATCTGGGTCGCTCCATCTCAAGAAAGTTCGTGTGTCCTGTCTTACGCAACATTGGCCTCATGGGCGAACCACGGGAATGTTACATTCATCCATTCATCCATTTATTCATTATTCAATATCATAATATACACTTCTGGTATAAGTGTAAAGTTTCTTTCTGTCTGTCTCTTTTCTTTTCTTTTCTTTCTTTCTCTTTCCTTCCTTTCCATCTGTCTGTCTTTCTTTTCTTTTTCTTTCTTTCTCTTTCCTTCTTTTCTTCCTTTCTCTCTGTCTGTCTTTCATTTATTCATTATTCAATATCATAATATACTTCTGGTATAAGTGTAAAGTTTCTTTCTGTCTGTCTTTCTTTCTTTTCTTTTCTTTCTTTCTCTTTCCTTTCTTCCATCTGTCTGTCTTTCTGCTCTTTTTCTTTCCTTCTCTTTCTTTTTCCTTCCTTTCTTGTTTGTCTTTATCCATTTATTCATATTCAATATCATAATATACACTTCTGGTATAAGTGTAAAGTTTCTTTCTGTCTGTCTGTCTTTCTTTTTCTTTTCTTTCTTTCTCTTTCCTTCCTTTCCATCTGTCTGTCTTTCTGTCTTTTTCTTTCTTTCTCGTCCTTCTTTTCTTCCTTTCTCTCTGTCTGTTTGTCTTTCATTCATTTATTCATTATTCAATATCATAATATACACTTGTAGTACCAATCACAATCGTTTATAAAGCATTTCAAATATATGTACTTCGTGTTTTTTTTTCCTAATGCATCATTCAAACTCTAATTTTCAATTAAAACTTAATTCTTTAACAGAATACATCTTCTAATGGCTGTTGTGTTATTGTTTAATGTTATATGGCCCCAGTTATGCACAGTATATATATGTGACTGTACGGAAATGAAAAGGGAAAATTGTAACGTTCCCGTGGTTCGCCCATGAGGCCAATGTTGCGAAAAGACAGGAGACACCTTTCTCGGGATGGAGCGACGACCCAGATTGGGGGTCTGAGAGCCCCTTTTATTGAGATAAGACAAAGGCAGGAGGAGCAATCAGCATGTGCTTAAAAACAGCCTGTAAAAGTACAATTTCTAATCTACTGCTCAGTCTATATATGGTTAAATCCTGGACGTCAATGGTAGGGCACATATCAGAATGTTATGTTATGCACTATCAGGATGTTATGGCGTTTCTAGGAGTTTGTTTTCTCCTGTGTGATTCAGCGTGACTGCAAGCCCTAGTATGAACTGGGCCATGGGGGACATACACCTACACAAGGAACTATATACAACAGAAAATAAAAACACAATTTACATATAATAGACGTATCAATTCATCTTCTAATAGATGTATTCATTCTCATACATCTATTCATGTTCTTTCCGATCCTAATATATTATTAAGTAGTATATTAAGATATATGAAAGAGTAAGGAGCAGGTTTAGAACCCGAAGAGTGGTAGAAAAAGATATGTGTAAATAATATGGAACAATGAAAATGAAATGTAATGAGTAATAATATTACGTCTATTTGTCTTGAAATGTATGATACTCGGGTATCACACCATTCACGCATAGATATATATAAACAATATAAAATAAAAAACTTGACCAAAAAAACACCCCTCCCAGAATTCTGGGAGTTGAAGTCCACAAGTCTTAATAAAATTTGAAACCCCTTGATAGGCAGGTAAGTCCTGCTTTTACGACCACAGTTGGGAGCAAAATCTCCTTGGCTAACCTTATGTTAAAGCTGAAACCTTTAAGGACCAGTGGGTGACATGATAGCAGCCTTCTAATATTTGGAGGGCTGCCCCAAAGGACTCCAGCTGTTCTCCAAAGCACCTGGGGGTAGGACAAGGAACAACGGATGGAAACTAATCAAAGTAGAGAAGCGTCCTAGGAGAAATGTCCTGACAGTAAGAACAGTTAACCCATGGAACTCCTTGCCCCCAGAAGTTGTGGTTGCTCCATCACTTTGAAGAAGAGATTGGACAGCCGTTTACCTGGAATGGTCTAGGGTCTCCTGCTTGAGCAGGGGGTTGGACTAGAAGACCTCCAAGGTCCCTTCCAACTCTGTTATTCATTCTTCTCTTTCCCCTCTTTTTTTTTTTTCCAGAGGTCTCCAGGCCACAGCGAAGATTACATACCAAGCAGGGCTGCTGGAGAACATGGTATGTGACTGGCATGGGCAGGCAGAGGTGGTACTGGCCTGGGCAGGGAAGACGAATCAATGGTGGCTTAGCTTAACATTTATTTATCTATCTATCTATCTATCTATCTATCTATCTATCTATCTATCTATCTATCTATCTATCATCTGGTGGCTTAGCTTAACATTTATTTTATCTATCCTATCTATCTATCTATCTATCTATCTATCTATCTATCTATCTATCTATCTATCTATTTTCTTTCTATCTATCTATCTATCTATCTATCTATCTATCTATCTATCTATCTATCTATCATCTATCTATCTATCTATTATTAAAACTTGTATGCCGCCCACTCTGGGAAGACTCAGGGTGGCTTACAAATAAGAAGGGGGGGGGAATATAAAAAATAAAAACAACAATTAAAAATTCAAGAACATTCATAACTTAGGATGGGACTGGATAATTCAACAGCCGGAACAGCCAGGTCTTGGTCGCTTTGCGGAACACCGGAAGGGTAATAAGGGTCCGGATCTCCACGGGGAGATCGTTCCATAGGGCCGGAGCAGCAACAGAGAAGGCCCTCCCCCGGGGAGTCGCCAGCCGACATTGACCGGCAGATGGAATCCGGAGGAGGCCTAGTCTGTGTGATCTTATAGGTCTTCTTCTTCCTCTCCTACTATCCGCCCTTCTCTTTCTCTCCCTTCCACCCACCTCTCCTTACCTCTTTCTTCTTCCCCTACCCCTCCTCCACACTTCTTCTTCCTCTCCTACTATCTCTCCTTCTCTCTCTTCCACCCTCCTCTCCTTTCCATTCCTTCGTCCCTCCATTCTCTACTTCCTTCCTCCCCTCCTTTCCTTCCTTCCTTCTTCCCTTCCTTTCTTTTTTCTATTGTTGATAGGTGTCTCTTTCAAATCCCAGTTTATGTTTTCTCGGGGATGGTATTTCCACAAACCCATTTTTGTTTCGTATCATTGTTCTTTTAAATCGCTGTTATTTGCGGTTTGTTGTGTAGTTTTGAAGCCTTTCATTGTCTCTCGTGGCTGGTTTTGACCTAAACTCAAGTTGTCCGCTCCCCCCCCCCTTTTTTTTCTCTCTCTCTCTCAAGGGGGTGACCCTGACTCTCTGGTCCACGTGTGGCCTCTCGCGGGGTGGCATGTATGCCGAGTGGCAGGGCGTTATCTGCATGGGCGAAAACAGCTCCAAGGTCCAGGTTGGTGAAAGGAGTCCGGAATTCTGTTGGAAATGTGTTGATTGATAGGTCAGTTCAGTTCAGTTCAGTTCAGTTTCAGTTTATTATATTTCTATGCTGCCCTTTTCCCCCGAAGGGGACTCAGGGCAGCTCACAACTCGAACCGGGGAAGGGGGATACAGACAAAAAATTTAAAAAACAGCAAGCATAACAATATAATTTAAAAACTCACAACAGTCATACCATTCGAGACGGGGGCAACAGCTCTTTAGCCCCAGGCCTGTCGGAACAGCCAGGTTTTGAGGGCTTTGCGGAAGGCCTGGAGGGTGGTGAGGGTTCGAATCTCCACGGGGAGTTCGTTCCAGAGGGTCGGAGCAGCCACAGAGAAGGCTCTCCTCCGGGTAGTCGCCAGTCGACACTGGCCGGCGGATGGAATTCGGAGGAGGCCTAATCTGTGGGATCTAATCGGTCTAGTGGAGGTAATTGGCAGCAGGCGGTCTCTCAAGTACCCAGGTCCAATACCATGAAGGGCTTTATAAGTGACAAAGTCCGTGAGGAGAATGCTCCGGAGGCCACAAGTTAACAATAGCGGAAGACAGGTAGGCCTCCACTTAAACAGAACTCCCCCCCCCCCTTGCTGAGCAAGGCAGGGATGCCGCGTCCAGTTTTTGCAACCAATGGTTGCCGCCGTCGTTAAGCAAATCGCAAAGCGGTCGTTAAGTGAACCAGCCGGCCGTTCAGCGAATCCGGCTTGCCTCATCGGCTTCTTTTCTGTTGGAAGCCGGCTGGGAAAATCACAATCGCATGATTTCAGGATGCGGCAAACCATTGCGAACAGTAGCCAAAGCCCTGAATTTGGATCGCCAGAGCAGGGGATGGGACGAGGGTCATAAGTGCGAGGATCGGCCGTCAGCCCCATTTTTTTCCCCAGTGCCGTTGTAATGTTCAACGGTCCCTAAATAAATGGCTGTAAGTTGAGGATAACTATAGTAGATTTACATGGCTGTCCAATTTGCGAAGTAGTTCTATTTTGACCCAGTTCCCCAAACACAAGAAACCCTCTGAAGTTAACATTCCTTTATTAGAAATGCCGGCAGCTCTGGCAAAAAGTTTCTCTCTCACCGCAGGCTAACAAGTCTGCCTGGCAGGGAGAGGAATAGTTGTCTGCCACATCTGTTCATCTCCGCCCCCTGCCTTTTATCCCCAGAGCTAAGGTGGGGTTTTGCTAGCAATGGTGGATTTTCCGTCCCGGGGACCGGCCCATAGATTTCCACTGCTCTCCTCTCCTCTGCCACATCTATTCATCTCCGCCCCCTGCCTTTGATCCCCAGAGCTAGGGTGGGGTTTTGCTAGCAGTGGTGGATTTTCCGTCCCGAGGACTGGCCCATAGATTTCCACTGCTCTCCTCTCCTCTGTCACATCTATTCATCTCCATCTCCTGCCTTTTATCCCCAGAGTTAGAGTGGGGCTTCGCTAGCAGCAGTGATTCTTCTCTCCCAAGGACCGGCCCATAGATTTCCACTCCTCTCCTCTCCTCTGCCACATCTATTCATCTCCGCCCCCTGCCTTTTATCCCCAGAGCAAAAGTGGGGTTTTGCTAGCAATGGTGGATTTTCCGTCCCGAGGACCGGCCTATAGATTTCCACTGCTCTCCTCTCCTCTGTCACATCTATTCATCTCCATCTCCTGCCTTTTATCCCCAGAGTTAGAGTGGGGCTTTGCTAGCAGCAGTGATTCTTCTGTCCCAAGGACCGGCCCATAGATTTCCACTCCTCTCCTCTCCTCTGCCACATCTATTCATCTCCGCCCCCTGCCTTTTATCCCCAGAGCTAGGGTGGGGTTTTGCTAGCAATGATGGATTTTCCATCCCGAGGACCGGCCCATAGATTTCCACTGCTCTCCTCTCCTCTGCCACATCTGTTCATCTCTGCCCCTGCCTTTTATCCCCAGAGCTAGGGTGTGGTTTTGCTAGCAATGATGGCTTTTCCGTCCCGAGGACCGGCCCATAGATTTCCACTGCTCTCCTCTCCTCTGCCTTCTGCGCATTCGCTAAATGAGGCACTGGACCCAGCTGTTCCTCCTCTTCCTCATCAGCCACCTCCAGACCTGGGGGCTGTTGACTCTCCATTGGAGGGCTGAGGGACAGCCTAGGCTCCACCCTCTCCCTCCCTCCCTCCCTCCCTCCCTCCTCCCTCTCTCTCTCTCTGACAGCTCCATTCCCTCTTTCCCCTCCCCTCGATGCTGACCGGCTCATAGATTTCCACTGCTCTCCTCTCCTCTGCCTTCTACGCGTCTGCTTGTCAGGCAGTAATGGAACTTAATTCCCACAACTTGCTGAGCCCCTCGGGGAAAAAAAAAGACCAAGGCAAGTAAAACCAACCCAGATTCACAAGTTGTGCAAAAAGTAGCTGCTAGGTTTATTTTATTTTTTTTTAAACTAAACCCAGTGTCAGCGTTTCAAATATCATGCAGAATTAAATCAGAGTCCAAGGCAAAACTATCCTTAAAGTTCCAATTTAATAAGTCAGACATGTTGGCAACATTCTGTGGAATCCCAATTTTGGAAGTTACCTAGGATTCCCACCCAGTTGAAAGTTCATGATCTTGTCCCCACGCCCACAAATGCATCACACGGTCCAATCTTCTTCTTCCACGCTGGCATCTCCACCCAGCTGGTTCCGGTCAGGTGCAGAGGTGCGGAGACAAAAGATGACCTTGGGCTTCTAGAAAAGAATGACAACAACACATTCCACAGTTCTACTCCTTTTTATTCCCCCCTCCCAACTACTACACTAATGAAACACCATAGTGAAGTAAGAGAGAGTGTGGCAGGCCAAAGATCCTAAAAGGGATATAACTGCAGGCCTGACACCCAGGTAAGCAGGTTATACCCCCTCATCGACTCAAGAGTGATGTGCGTTACCTTTTGGGGTTGGGTCTCTGTTGGCAGAAATACCTCCAGCAGCTGTGGAATGCCATCCTGCTCATTGCGTTCATCCTGTGCACAGGTGTGATTGTGCAGGCACGACGACAATCCCGGCACAGTCAGTTGGACCAAGAATCTGAGGTGGGCCTCCTCTCGGCCTCGGGTGTAGCTTGAGTTTAGTTTAGTTTGGGGTTGGGTTGGGGTTGGGTTGGGTTGGGATTGGGTTGAGTTGGATTGGGGTTGAGTTGGATTGGGGTTGGGTTGGGTTGGGGTTCAGGTTGGTTGGGGTTGGGTTGGGATGGATTCGGTTGGGTTGGGTTGAGTTGGGTTTGAGGTTGGTTGGGTTTGGGATGGGTTGGGTTGGGATTGGGGTTGGGTTGGATTGGGGTTGAATTGGATTGGGGTTGAGTTGGGGTTGGGTTGAGTTGGGGTTGGGTTGGGGTTCAGGTTGGTTGGGTTTGGGATGGGATGGGGTTGGGTTGGGGTTGGTTGAGGTTGGGTTGGGTTGGGGTTGGGTTGGGTTGGGGTTGGTCGGCCTAACACTAATCTTCCCCCCTTGCAGCTGGATCTCAAGCAGCACATGGCCCAGAAGCTGCTGGCATTGAAAACCCGGCGTTACCATCCGGGCAGGGCACCGCACAGCTGGGCACACGAGATTGACAGCTGTGCCATCTGCCTGGACCAGTTTCAGAGGAATCAGGTGAGACTCGGGATAAATCTGGCTGTGTCTGTTTCCTGTCCTTTGCTTCTAAAGGCTTCTGCAGATTTTTCACTTGCAAACCCGTTCATTTGAAGTTTGCGGTGAGACTGGGGGGAAAAGTGACTCACGACCTAGTCCTCCCACTTACGACCTTGGCAGCATCTCAGGGTTTAAGTGGTCACTCTTTGTGACACTCCCAGGGGCTCCCCCCCCCGAAACAACCAAAGGGAATGGGGAAAAGCCAGCTTCGTTCAAGGACGGCCGCCGAAAAGATGGTAACGCCAGACGCGATTCACTTAACGGCCCCTTTGCTTACCAGCAGGCGTTTCCATCCCAATTGCGATCGGAGGTTGAGGACTACCCCTATATCAGCCCCGTTCACACGGACTTTTTCCCCGTAACTAGCAGGACATCCTTTCATTCAGTTTCCCAACTTCTTGGATTTCCGGGAGGCGCTGAATTAGCAACTAACACAGCAGCTAAATTTGCACAATGTATGCTGGGTTTTACACAGTTGCTAGTTCGGTGTTTAATATATCAAGAAAAGTGGTGGCTCAGTGGCTAAGACACTGAGCTTGTTGATCAGAAAGGTCAGCAGTTTGAATCCCGAGCGCCGCGTAACGGAGTGAGCTCCCGTGACTTGTTCCACCTTCTGCCAACCTAGCAGTTCGAAAGCACGTTAAAAATGCAAGTAGGAAAATAGGGACCACCTTTGGTGGGAAGGTAACAGCGTTCCGTGCGCCTTCGGCATTGAGTCATGCCGGCCACATGACCACGGAGACGTCTTTGGACAGCGCTGGCTCTTCGGCTTTGAAACGGAGATGAGCACCGCCCCCTAGAGTCGGGAACGACTAGCACATAGGTGCGATGGGAACTTTTACCTTTAATGTTACAAAAATAACCTTGCTGAATTCTTTATAATTCTGTTTTTTTAAATGCATGCAAATAGCATTTCAAGCATCCCTAAGAAACGCCTGTTGCTACGGGGTGGAACTGATATCAAGTTGCTGGTTTTAAAACTCCAGCGACTTTTCAGAGGTTTAGACTTCGACTCCCAGAATTCCCCGGGCTGGCTGGGGAAGGGGGGGGGATTCTGGGAGTTGAAGTCTACCCACCTTAAAAGTTGCTGAGTTTGGGGAAAATGCTGCTTCTGAAGGTCGCTTTCACACACGGCGAATTGGAGATGTTGGAATCTCTAACAGCGGCCAGAAGGTTAGTTGGTTCCCTCCATCGTAGATCCCTGGAGGTGCTAATCTCCAACTTACGAGGAACCTGCTACATCCCTCTGGGTCTAAACAAATACTGTGGGGGTAACCCTAACCCTAACACCCATTGGGGGTGGTATTCTGTTAAGATGCAGCTTGTTGTGCCTTAAAACGACTTCTACTGTACTGCTGTAAAATGGCTTCTATTGTCCAGTGCAGTGGAGTTGCCATGGTAACGACTTCACAGTACTCCACAAGGGGGCTCCCTTGCGGAGTACGCGGCTCCTCCTTCACTTTTCCTTTGGAAAAGATCCGATTCGAAACAACCACCGGCATCGGTTTGTCCGACGGAATTTATACGTGAGACTCTTTCAGACCTCTTTTTCCAGTCTGTCGCGCTGAGGTTCTTCCGGTCTTTCCTCTACCAACTCTTCCCAAATGAGGGGGAGAAAATGCAGGTGGAGCACGTGGCCACTCCCTCTTGCCACACCTGAGTCTCTCTTGGCTTGCCCGACAGTGTCTCCGGGTGCTGCCCTGCCTGCACGAATTTCACCGGGACTGCGTTGACCCCTGGCTTCTCCTGCAACAGACTTGCCCTCTCTGTAAACACAACGTTCTCGGTAAGAGCCTGGTTTGCTTGGGGGGGGGGGGTGTTAGTGGTGGTAGAGTCATTTGCCCACCCCCACCCCCCGTGCTTTCTGAGCCTTTCTTTCCAAAATTCAGTGGCAGAAGCGGAGTGAAAACATTGATATATTGAATTGGTCACATGCGAAAAAGGTTGGCTTTGGTGGGGTTTTTTGCCTGCTTAGACCTGGGAGGCATTATAGATAAAAGCTGAGAATAAACAGATAAACAGTGTCTTCAGCTGGGCAATTCTCAATAAATTATTTGTAGATTTTGCTTGTTAATGAGTAGCAGTCTCCGGGGAAATAAAGCCGGTTAATTACGTCATCAATCACCAACACAGTAAAAACGCCATTTTGTATCCCAATTGCGCAGAGAAGTTTCAAAGGAAAAACAAGGCTGGTGTTTAGATAGTTATAAAAAAAAAAACATCACAGGAGTGAGACCCGCTCGTGTTAACTTAAGTTGCTTTAAACAATTTATCATTGTCCTAAGTGGGGAGGTCGCCTGTCTAGGGCTGCAAGAAGGCAGCTGCGAGGAACTGGCTGGAGATAAGAGCTCATTTACGCTGGATCTCTTCTCCGTTCGCAGCCCAAAAAAAAGAAAGGGGGCTGTGAACTACGAATAAATCCTAGCACCTGAGCTTCTGCCTGCCCCTTTCTGCCAGAAAGGGGTGATATCTATTGATCTTAATTAGATATACAGACCAGAACTCTGAGAGGGGCTCCGTTGAGCTCCTTCGGCGACAGGCTCCTCCCACAGGAAGCTCCGGCTTTCGTGGGGTTTTTTTATGTTGTTCTTTTGTTTTTTTTAATACGTAATTTTTTATTAAACTTTTTACAAAACAAAACAGAAAAAAACCAAATTCAACATCCATTCTTCCCCTTCCTAAGACATCGGTATCTATCTATCTATCTATCTATCTATCTATCTATCTATCTATCTATCTCTATCTATCTATCTTATCTATCTATCTATCTATCTATCTATCTATCTATCTATCTATCTATCTTATCTATCTATCTATCTATCTTATCTATCTATCTTATCTATCTATCTATCTTATCTATCTATCTATCTATCTTATCTATCTATCTTATCTATCTAATCTATCTATCTCTATCTATCTTATCTATATCTATCTATCTTATCTATCTAATCTATCTATATATCTTTCTTATCTATCTTATTTATCTATCTATCTTATCTATCTATCTTATCTATCTATCTATCTTATCTATCTATCTATCTAATCTATCTATCTATCTTATCTATCTATCTATCTTATCTATCTATCTATCTATCTTATCTATCTATCTATCTATCTTATCTATCTATCTATCTTATCTATCTAATCTATCTATCTATCTATCTCTATCTATCTTATCTATATCTATCTATCTTATCTATCTAATCTATCTATCTATATATCTTTCTTATCTATCTTATTTATCTAATCTATCTATCTCTATCTATCTATCTATCTATCTATCTATCTATCTTTATCTATCTTATCTATCTAATCTATCTATCTATATCTATCTATCTATCTATCTATCTATCTATCTATCTATCTATCTATCTATCTCTATCTGTCATATATCTATATCTATCTATATCTAATCTATCTATCATCTATCTAATCTCTCTCTATCATATATCTATCTATATCTAATCTATCATCTATATCTAATTATCTCTCTCTCTCTATCTATCTATCTATCTATCTAATCTATCATCTATCTATCTTATCTATCTATCTAATCTATCCATCCATCCATCCATCCATCTATCTCCCCTTTTATTTAGCACCTTACCTACTTTCCATTCGCTTTTCATTTGCAATTTCGTCTTCTTTACCTTTATAATTCCTATTGCCTCTAATATTTGCACGTATCAATATTCTACTTTCATTCATTATTCCTGCTCTCTAACCACCGATACCATTCATCCCATACTGTGTAGCATTCTTTTTCTTCTTCATCTTGCAGTTTGAGAGTTGATTTAACCATTTCCGCGCAGTACCATTGTTTTCTTTTAATTATCGTGTTTTCGGAGGGTATGCCGTCTGTTTTCCCAGTTTTGGGCGCATGCTATTCTTGCGGCTGCCAGTATATGAATTATGATATAATTGATTTCCTTTGTAAACGTTCCTCTGATTACCCCTAGCAAAAAACATTTCCGGTTTAAATTGGATTTGAAGGCCTGCAACCAAATTCTTATTTTACTCCAATGTTTCCTCACTTCCCAGTTTGTTTGTTTTTTTAACCTGGGTAATTTTCAAGAGGCATGGACTTCAACTCCCGGAATTCCCTGCCCCAGAGTACAGCTGTGGAGGTGCCTTGAGTTGCTCTGGAAGTGGCAGGCTTCACAGCCAGATGTGCAACGGCTGCCTCAGCCGGCACTCTGCACGTTCCCCAGAAAACCTTTGGACCTGGCTTCAGATTTTGAAGCTCTCTCCTATCAATCTTGCACCCTGAAATTGCTTTAAGTCCCTGATGGCGCCCTATAGCACGCGTGTCCGAAGTGCCACGCGGAGGCATGTTGCCTGGCGTGCGCGGCGTCTCCCGTTCCTCTTCCGGGTTTCTGGCACGCATGCCTGCACGACGATCAGCCAGCCTTCATGCGAGCGGCCGTGCCAGAAACTGGAAGAGCCGGCGTTCCGTCTCCGGGCATGCTGATGTGTGCCGGCCAGCTGATCATCGCGAGCGCATGTGTGCCAGTGACCGGAAGTGTAGCTGGCCCGCCGGACACCAGAAGTTCATTTTCCGGCCCGCGCATGGCCCCTCGGCAACTCCACTTCTTTGTGGCACGCACGCACGCAGGGCACTCGGTGCCGAAAAGGTTCTCAATCCCTGCTTTAGGCGGTCGATGCAGGGGTAAATTCAGCAATAAGGGGAACTGGGATTGGTGGGGATGGAGTGGGACAGGAAAGGACCGCACAGATGTTTGGCCAATGACCAGACAGATGGACACCTTTTCTGGCCAACCCTAGAAGCGTTTTCTTGCCCTTCTAGCAAAAAATAAATGTCTCCCCCCCCCCTTTCTTTTTATTTGTCTTCCTTTCAGGAAACTGTTGCTGAGAAAGGTAGCAAAACCTGTTCTTCTTGCACTCAAGGGAAGAGCGCATCTCCCCGAGAAGCCATTCTCTAGAGAGCAATGTTTTCCCCCCCCCCTCAAACGTGGCCGCTTCTTAAGACGGGTGGACTTCAACTCCCAGAATTCCCCCAGCCAACCCTCAAACCAGAATTCTGGGGAGTTGAAGTCCACCTGTCTTAAAAAGCGTCCACGTTTGAGAGAAACGCTGCCCTTGGGTTTTGGACAGTCTCTGGGTTTGCTTCGACCAGAGAAGCTGCTGCTCCGGAGCCCCGCCAGGACAAGGAACGACGGCCGCAGATGTAAACAAGGCGTCCCTCTCTTCCGTCGGCCTCGTTTGTGCATCCTCTCCTGCCACCACCACCACCCCGGACTGAAATCCATGCCCTTATCGGCGTGCGTGTGTTCTCCGGACATTTTTGTGCAGCGTGGATTCCGAGCTGGGGTGAACCTGCCCTTCGGGGGAGCCCACCTGGGTGTCCCCGTCTCGTGGAGGGACGAAGACGATGGCCGACACGACGTGAGGTTTCCAACGGTCTCCTTTTTAGTGACGATTTGCAAAGGGGAAAAAACCGAGATTCAGCCGGTTGGGGTGGGAGGGGGCGGAGGTTTGAAATTTGTTTCTTTATTTATACTAACTTATTTGGGAAAGAGTTGAGGAGGGTCTTGGGACGATGTCTTGGAAAAAGCTGAGATATTCCAGACTTTGTTGGGAGGTATATATATATATATATATATATATATGTATGTATGTATGTATGTATGTATGTATGTATGTATGTATGTATGTATGTATGTATATATATATATATATGTATATATATATATATATATATATATATGTATATATATATATATATATATACCTCCCAACAAAATATATATAAAAACCCCTTTTCCTAATTAAAATAATTCTAGTAAATTGAAACCAGGTGCTACTGGGTCCTTTTTCTTGTTCTATTCTTCCCTCATCCGAACATTTCCTCCTCTTTTTATAGAATTTCAGAGTTGGAAGGGAACCTTGAAGGTCTTCTAGTCCAACCCCCTGCTCAAGTAAGAGACCCTGTACCCGTGATGGCGAATCTATGGCACACGTGCCGCAGGTGGCACGCTGTGCCCTTCTCTGCGGGCACGCCAGCCATCGCCCCAGCCCAGCTCCGTGCCTCCCTCCGGCCAGCTGGTTTTTAAGTCTCTGCTATGCATGTGGGGAGGGGGGGGCGAAGGTGCATGTGCAGGGGGGGGCGCATTCGTGTTGGATTTTGGGGGCTGGAAGGCCGCCTGCACCATCCTGGAAACTTCCCAACTTCCACCCAACTTCCCACGGGAAGCCCTTGAAAACTGCAGAGGAAGCCAGGGGGAAGACTTATGCTGGAACACAGAGGTCTCGATCCAGACCCCTACTCTGCCCCCCCAACTTCCTTTCTTTATTATGCTCCTCTTTACCGTCCTTCCCTCCCTTCTTTCTCATGCTCTTTTCCTTCCTTCCTTTCCTTCCCTCTTTTTCGTGCTCTTTACCTTCCTTCCTCTGTTATTTTCTTCTTTCTTTTTTATTGTATTCCTCTTTACCTTCCTTCCTCCCCTCCTTCCACCTGCCCGTTCCTTCCTCCTCCCCCCCTTTCCCATGCTCCCTCCCTCCTTCCTCTATCGTGCTCTCTAGAAGGCTGCAGGCCTGACGCCTTCCTTCCTTCCCTCCATCCCTCCGTTCCCCTTTTCTCATGCTCCTTTTTTCCTTCCTTCCTTCCTCTTTATCATGCTCTCTAGAAGGCTGCAGGCCTGACACCTTCCTTCCTTCCCTCCATCCCTCCTTTCCCCCTTTCTCATGCTCCTTCCTTCCTTCCTTCCTTCCTCTTTATCATGCTCTTTAGAAGGCTGCAGGCCTGACACCCTTCCTTCCTTCCCTCCATCCCTCCCTTCCCCCTTTCTCATGCTCCTTCCTTCCTTCCTTCCTCTTTATCATGCTCTCTAGAAGGCTGCAGGCCTGACACCTTCCTTCCTTCCCTCCATCCCTCCTTTCCCCCTTTCTCATGCCCCTTCCTTCCTTCCTTCCTTCCTCTTTATCATGCTCTTTAGAAGGCTGCAGGCCTGACACCCTTCCTTCCTTCCCTCCATCCCTCCCTTCCCCCTTTCTCATGCTCCTTTTTTCCTTCCTTCCTGTTATTTCTTCCTTCCTCCCTTCCTCCCTCCCTCCCTTCCTTCCTTCCTTCCTTCCTTCCTTCCTTCCTTCCTTCCTTCCTCTTTATCGTGCTCTTTACCTAACCTTCCTTACAACCTAGTTAAAAGAGCGAAAACCAAGAGAGAAGTCCCCATCACAAAGTTTATAACTAGGTTTAAGCCGAGGACCGGGAACGGCAGGAGTTTTTTCTAAGCCAGTGATGGGCAACCTTTTTGGCGTGGTGTGTCAAAAATCGGCAAAAAATCGAGCATAACTCACGTTGTGTGTCACTTCGACAAAAACATAATTTTGCGCAATTTATAGTTTAAACTACAAAAATATATAATTGCAATATAATTGTATTTAATAAACCAAAAACAAATTATTTAACATAGCTGCTTAGTAACTTCTTTGTTCATCAGTCGATTTCGTATGTTGCCCTTGATATTATTATCAGTATCACTTACCAACGGTCCTGCTTAGCAACCAAAATGTTGGCTCAGAAACTCTGGCATTGAAGCGTGCAAGTCTTAAAGCTGTCAAGTTACAAGAACCTTGCACCCCTAACCCTTTAGGAAAAAAACCCCAGGGGTCTTCAAACCTGACAGCTTTAAGCCTTGTGGACTTCAACTCTTCAACTAAAAGAGAGACGGATAAATATTAAAAAAAATAAAACCAAAAAGCAGCTACTGCAGTGGCTTAGAATTTTACTCAATTACTGTTGAGCCCATGGAAAGTTCCGCAGCCCCAGGAGCAAAGGAAGGGGGACGGAGAGAGAGAGGGTGGCTGTTTGGGGTGCTTGAAACCACCTGGCCCTCCCCAAAGGAAACCCTCATTTGCAGGATGAGCCTCGACTGGCTCTGCCCAGCGGGGTTACCCCAAGCGCCATTGGGCAGCGACGGATGCTTATCCTTTTTCCTTCGGCTGCTTCAGCTGGGACTTCAGACACCCCAAGGGAGGGACTTTATCGGGCCTCCCCCTCCCCACCCTTTGAATGAAGGTGTGATATGGCTCCTCCATCCCTGCTCTTTAACCCAGCCAGAATTACAGGAGGGCTGCCCCCGTTCTGCTTTCCGGGGTGGATCTTAGCCGAGGGACACCAAGACCCCAGAATGGGTGGGGGTGGGTGGGGGAAGAGCTTCTTGACGGAGGCCACGATCGACTTTTGGAAGTTGTGTTTTCGTAAAATAAGATTAACCTTTGGATGTGTTTGTTCCGCTCGGCCAGCGGCGTTTTCTCCCACTTAATCCCGGCGGATCCTGATATCTGAGCTGGAAAACTGCAACCCCCCGGAAATGATGACGCCCCGCTGAGTAGCTGGGACTTGCAGAAAAAGGCTGCAGAGAGAGAAGCGTTCGATCCGTAATCCGTCTGTGGGGGGCGCTGGGGACAGGCCGGACCCCTTCTTCCCACCTCTATCCCCCCCCACTCTTGAGGGACAAGCCCTTTCCCCTGTCCCAACGGTGGAATTTGAGGCTAGCTCTGCTTTCCCTCTCCCTCCCTCAGTTGTGCGGCAGCGGCAGCAGCAGCTCTCAGCCTGGGCGGCAGCGTCACGCAGGCTGTGGAAGGAGGAGGAGGAGGAGGAGGAGGAGGAGGAGGGAACCAACCAAAGAGAGGCTTTTACCGGGTCTGCGCCCCACAGCCAGGACCGTCCTGGCGCCTCAAGCCGCGTTTCTTCCTGCAAAGCCCTTCGGGCAACCCGAGAGTTCCGCTTGACGCCAGAAGGGTTTTGCAGGAAGAAACGCGGCTTGAGGCGCCAGGACGGTCCTGGCTGTGGGGCGCAGACTCGGTAAAAGCCTCTCTTTGGTTGGTTCCCTCCTCCTCCTCCTCCTCCTTCCACAGCCTGCGTGACGCTGCCGCCCAGGCTGAGAGCTGCCGCTGAAACAAGTTTGGGGAGCATGTGCGTGTCACCCGAAATGGCTACGCGTGTCAGCACTGACACGCGTGTCATAGGTTCGCCATCACTGTTCTAAGCCCTGTGCTGGGTTATCCACCCAGCCTTGGGTTCCCCCCTCCTACAATCCCCTTGCCCTGCACACCTCTTCACACACACACACACACACACACACACACACAGAGTGACACTCCTGACACTCCTCCTTGAGCGTGCTTCTCTTTTATTTCTGGTGGTTGCGGGTACAGTATCCTGGTGGGGGCAGGCGTCCTCTTCCTTTGGCCGGGGCGTAAGGGCTGTTGACCGCCTCCTTGTAGAAAAGGTTGAACGGAGCAGGGCCCAGGGGGGTCTTGGGCAGCTGGTTGCCAGAGGTCCATTGCGGGGCGGGGTTGTTTGGAGGCCTGTGTCGTGAGGCGCCGCTGCTGCTGCTGGTCAGAGGCCTGGAAACCGGTCCCTGAAAACCGGGCGCGGCGGGGTACCTGCAAAAGGAGCCATCGGAGAAGGCAGTGCTTCAAAAAAAACAACAACAAGAATGTTCTTTCTGCGCCAACTCAGGAAGCTTAAACTGCCCAAGGAGCTGCTGATTCTGTTCTACAGAGGAATTGTTGACTCTCTCATCTGCAGCTCCATCACTGTCTGGTTTGGCTCTGCAACCCAACAAGACAGACGGAGACATCAGAGGAGAATCAGAACGGCAGAAAGAAGCAATGGCTGCCAACCTGCCTTCCATTGAGGACCTGCGCACTGCACGAGTCAAAAAGAGGGTCGTGAAAATATCTACAGACCCCTCACCTCCTGGACGTAAATTGTTCCAACTCCTACCCTCAAAATGACGCAATAGAGCACTGCACACCAAGACAATTAGACACAAGGACAGTTTTCCCCCCCCCCAATGCCATCACTCTGCTAAACAATTAATTCCCTCACCACTGTCCAACTATTCACTAAGGCTGCATTACTATTCTTCTTCTCTTCCTTCCTTGTACCTCTCTCTCCCCACTTATGACTATAACCATGTTGCTTCTATCTTTCAACTCAAAACAACACTATAGGGCACTGCACACCAACACAACAAGACACGAGGAGAGTTTTTCCCCGAATGCCATCACTCTGCTAAACAACGAAGTCCCATAACACTTTCAATAATTTACTAAGCCTCTATTATCATTCTTCTCTTCCTTCCTAGTATCTATCTCTTCCCACTTATGACCATAGCCATGTGTTGCTTTTATCTTTAAATTTTATATTGTTTTATTTGTTTCCTAGTATGATATGATTGCTTATTAGTAACCTTGACTATCACTTAGCGCTGTATCTTTTGATTCTTGATGAATGTATGTGGCGAGAGCCGAGGTGGCGCAGTGGTTAGGGTGCAGTACTGCAGGCCACTTCAGCTGACTGTTATCTGCAGTTCAGCGGTTCAAATCTCACCGGCTCAAGGTTGACTCAGCCTTCCATCCTTCCGAGGTGGGTGAAATGAGGACCCAGACTGTGGGGGCGATATGCTGACTCTGTAAACCGCTTAGAGAGGGCTCAAAGCCCTATGAAGCGGTATATAAGTCTAACTGCTGTTGCTATTGCTATGTACACTGAGAGCATCTGCACCAGAGACAAATTCCTTGTGTGTCCAGTCACGCGCGGCCCATCTCTCAAACCGGATCCCTTTCGGGGCCCAGCCCACTCACCCCACGGGAGGCGGCATCGCAGTGTCTTGAGGCCCCGGTTTTTCGGCGGACCGAATCCACAGCTGGGTTGGAAGTAGAAACTACGGAGAGAGGAATTTCCCTGTTAGGCGTCCGTATCCTAAGAGACCGGAAGGAAGGCACTGCTGTTGACGCTATCCGAGGAGTGCAGACGGACGTTACTGGGTCGTGTTGCGGCCCCATCGGAGCTGTTGGGACCCACTAGTGGAGCTGGCAGCCAATTCGGAGAATGAGGAGGTTAGGGAGGAACCTGGGCCAGTCCTGGAGTCTGGGGAAGGCTCTGATGAGGGCTCTGTGTCGGAGGCAGAGAGGGGGCCAGGGCCGTCTGACAGTTATCAGCTGCCTTCGGAGTCAGACATCAGTGAGGTAGAAGAACAGCTGGAGCCTGTTCCCAGTGTGAGTTGTCGGACGAAGGGAACAGCTAAAGAACAGGGGTTGACTTGGGAGGAAGGCCACAGGTGGACGGTGAATGGCCCCTCCCAGAGGGAATAAAAGAGGAGCAAAAAGGGAGTGGAGTTTGCAGGAGACCATTAGTTCACTTCATTGGTTCATGACTCTCCGAGGCTCCTGGCCAAGTTCTGCAGATCTCCACCTGGCAGCTCTCCAAGCCAGATGAGGTCTGTGACCATAAATCCACCCTTGAAAGACTTTGCTGGAGGTGAATGAGCAGAATTCACAGCCAATTTAATAAAAGGTTTTTTTTGTCGAGACCAGGAGTTGGCTTCAGGCTCTCGGGGAGCCTCAGTCAGAACAGAAGCCCGGTTCAGAGGAAGAGGAGTTGGAACTGGGACAACGTCTCCCTTGGCATGTTTGATGAGGCCAGTGGAGCAGAAGCTGTGGGAGCTCCATCCCCTGAGTTTTTAAAGAAGAGCCTGGACAGCCACTTCTCTGAAGCAGGGTAGAGTTGGGGCCACTGGTCTTTCCTCACGACCCCAAGTGGCTGATGATGCCCTGGTGCCTTTGGATTGCCCCCCCCCTCCTCCCCTCTGCCCCGTCCGCCTACCTTCTGCATCTCCTGCTGGGGCGGCTCTTTCATTTTGGAGATTGCGTTCCGGAGACGGGAATTCTCTTCCTCCAGAACGCTGATCCGGATGTTGTTGGCCTGCAGCTGTTTGCCCATGTCTTCCGTCACGTTCCCGGAGACTGCAAAGAATTAAAAACCAGGTTGGGGGAATCCGTGCCAGAACAGAAGGAGCTGTGTTTTTGGAATGGCTGCGCTCGGAACGGGATGGGTGGTGCAAGGCTCAGGGGCTAAGAGGCTGAGCTTGTCGACCAGAAAGGTCGGCGGTTCGGCGGTTCGAATTCCCAGTGCCGCGTAACGGAGGGAGCTCTGGTGACTTGTCCCAGCTTCTGCCAGCCTAGCAGTTCGAAAGCATGTGAAAATGCAAGTAGAAAAATAGGAACCACCTTTGGTGGGAAGGGAACGGCGTTCTGTGTGCCTTCGGCGTTGAGTCATGCTGGCCACATGACCACGGAGACGTCTTCGGACAGCGCTGGCTCTTCGGCTCCACCCCCAATAGTTTTTAAAAAATTTTATTTTCATATAAGTATCCATAAGTATGCCCTTACATCTTAACAAACACTATTATGTATTATCCGATATTGTATCAATTCCTCTCACCATCTACCCACAATAACTCTCATTTGTTGTTCTGCTTTCCATACACCATATTATACTATGCTTTACAACAGCACTACCTTCTCCCCCTCTCTCCTCCTTCCTTTATCATCTCTCTTCTCTACTCCTCTTTCTGCTCCTTCTCTCTCTCCTCTTTTCCTCACCTCTGCTTCCTTCTCTCCTATCCCTTCTTTTTCCCCCTCCTCCCTTCCACACGCTCCACTTGGCTTCCATGGTGTCCTTCAGCATCCGAGCAGACTCAGTTTAATATTGATGGCATTCGGCTTTGGAACGGAGATGAGTACCGCCCCCTAGAGCCGGGAACGACTAGCATGCATGTGCGAGGGGAACCTTGACTTTGACCTGGTCAAAGAGGGTCCCATCTTCCTAATTGAAACCAGGACTCAATCTGTCTTAGACGTTGCGAAATCAAAGAATGGGCTGTGCTCACCCAGATTACCATATTTTTCGGAGTATAAGACGCACCTTCCCCCTCCTACAAAAGGGTGAAAATTTGGGTGCGTCTTATGCACTGAATGTAGCTCCGGGCCCCCACCGGCCCTCCACCCTTTGGCCTCTGCCTCCTTGCAGCAAACGGAGAAAATGGGGCTCGCGGAGACAGCAATAGGCTATGGGAATCCCTGCAGCCTGAAACAGCTGATTAACGGGAGGCCCCTATTGAAATTGAAAGTGAAACTTGCTGTTTGCTGCAAGGAGGCAAATTGCTGGGAGGCAGAGACAGATTTTTTTCCCCCCTTGTGCTAATCAGGCTGTGCTGAAGCTGAAACTGAAACAGGCTGTTTGCTGCAAGGAGGCAAATTGCTGGGAGGCAGAGGCAGATTTTTTTCCCCTTGTGCTAATCAGACTAAACTGAAACAGGCTGGGTTTTTTTTTGCTGTTTACTGCAATGAGGTAAGTCAATAACTATAAACGCCTATAGCATGGGTCGCCAACCTGGTCCCTACCGCCCACTAGTGGGCGTTTTGGGATTCTAGGTGGGCGGTAGGGACTTCGGAGGTTAAAACCTCCTTTTGAGCGAGTGGCCAGGCGCGAGCGCACACATCAATAAACCAACGTGCGCGTGCGCGCAAACAAGCAAACACGTGGGAAGAGGAAGGGGAGGAGTGGAAACTGATAGCAGGGGCAGGCAGATAAGTTTTGTTATAAAACAAAGCGGAGCAGAGCAGTTGCAAAATAGGAGAAAGAAAAGTTATAGGCAGGAGAGAATTGTTGTTGGCTAATAATAATAAGCGGGCTAACTAGCTCAGCCTTACTTTTGTACATTGCCCTAAGGAAGGTAAAAAAAAAAAGATAAAAAGGAAAAGATAAAAAAAAATTAACAAAAAAGGGAAGAAAAATAGAGAAAAGGAGATAAAATAAAGGCAGAGAGTAAGCAGTGTTTAGTCTGGCTCATAAATTAAGTTTTGTTATCTTATAAAATAAAAGAAAGAAATAAGTAAAAGAAGAAGAAGGAGAAAATAAAAAAGGGAAGAAGAGATCCTTGATATAGTGAAATACTATAAGAAAGGTGAAGAAGAAGAAGGCAGGAAAAGGAATTTTGTTTTGATGGTGACACTTAATAAAAATTGGCACCTAACACAGCATTGTTTTTGGTGTTTGTAATAAAAGGGAAAAGAGGAGGGGGGAAAGTGTGGAGTGCAGATCAAAACGTAAAAGGAGTTGTTAAATTGTGAAACAAATTTAGAACCCAGGTCTGAAAAAAAGAAATATGCTCATGTTCCGCACTTACGCAAAAACTGGTGGGCAGTAAGGAAATTTTTCCATCAAGAAAGATCCATTAGTGGGCGGTAAGTAGAAAAAGGTTGACTACCACTGGTCTACAGAATGTTAAATTTATGAGACTTATTTTTTAAAGACAGCTTTATTATTGTTCTAGACAGCTTAACAAAATGAAGAAGCTTTTCTTAAAATAAATGCTTGACCTGAAGAGACCCAGTGCAATTGTTTTAAAAAGTGCTATTCTTTTAAATAGCAGAGAATAACTATACTTCCAGAAAGCCGCATCCATCTTAACAGCATCAGTACCAGTGTAGCCTGAAATGTAACACTACAAACAGTGTATATTGTCTGTGCTGTTTGCTGCAAGGAGGCAAATTGCTAGGAGGCAGAGGCAGATAGTTTTTCCCTCGTTTTCCGCCCCAAAAGTTAGGTGTGTCTTATACTTTGGAGCGTCTTATACTCCGAAAAATACGGTAACCTCTTACTTTGGTGGTGGTTTGCTGTTTGCTGCAAGGAGGCAAATTGCTAGGAGGCAGAGGCAGATTGTTTTTCCCTTGTTTTCAGCCCCAAAAGCTAGGCGCGTCTTATACTTTGGAGCGTCTTATACTCCGAAAAATACAGTAAATTCTTACTTTGGTGGTGGTTTGCTGTTTGCTGCAAGGAGGCAAATTGCTAGGAGGCAGAGGCAGATTCTTTTTCCCTTGTTTTCAGCCCCAAAAGCTAGGCGCGTCTTGTACTTTGGAGCGTCTTATACGCCAAAAAATACGGTAACCTCTTACTTTGGTGGTGGTTTGCTGTTTGCTGCAAGGAGGCAAATTGCTAGGAGGCAGAGGCAGATTGTTTTTCCCTTGTTTTCAGCCCCAAAAGCTAGGCGCGTCTTATACTTTGGAGCGTCTTATACTCCGAAAAATACAGTAAATTCTTACTTTGGTGGTGGTTTGCTGTTTGCTGCAAGGAGGCAAATTGCTAGGAGGCAGAGGCAGATTCTTTTTCCCTTGTTTTCAGCCCCAAAAGCTAGGCGCGTCTTATACTTTGGAGCGTCTTATACTCCGAAAAATACGGTAACCTCTTACTTTGGTGGTGGTGGCGGAGTTCACATTCACGGCGCTTAATCAGCACGTCGATTCAGGGGGGTCCCTCCCCCCCCCCGGGCTGGGGGGAAGGGAAACTTACTTTCAAACTGGGTCTCCGCGGGAATGTGAAGATCAGGGAAGAAGACCAAGAGTTTCTCCTTCTCCTTCATCTCGTGGATCAGCTCCCCCAGCTCGGCGATGGTCCTCTGCAGATCGGAGGCGGACTGCTCCAACCCCTGCTTCTCCTGCTTCAGTTTCTCCGTGAGCTTCTGGGTGGAGAGAGCGGTGCACGTCACCTTGCAAGCTTTCTGAATTCTACAGCAGAGCTCCTACGGGGAGACGGAAACTAAGCCTGGCCTCAGAATGAGCGAGCGGAAGGGAGGAAAAGCGCAAGAGTGAGAGCATTTAGACTTGTAGACCGCTTCAGAAAGCTTTGCAGCATTTTCTCAGCAGTTTACAGAGTCGGCTTATGCCCACCCCCACCACCCGCGGAACAATCTGGGTCTCCGTTTTACCAACCTCTGAAGGAGGGAAGGCTGAGCCAACCTTGAGCTGGTCATGATCGAACTCTCGGCAGTGGGCAGAATTAGCCTGCAATACTGCCTTCTAACCACTGGGAGGGAGGGAGGGAGGGAGGGAGGGAGGGAAGGAAGGAAGGAAGGAAGGAAGGAAGGAAGTCTGAGCCAACCTTGAGCTGGTCATGATAGAACTCTCGGCAGTGGGCAGAATTAGCCTGCAATACTGCCTTCTAACCATTGGGAGGGAGGGAGGGAGGGAGGGAGGAAGGAAGGAAGGAAGGAAGGAAGGAAGGAAGGAAGGAAGGAAGGAAGGAAGGAAGGCTGAGCCAACCTTGAGCTGGTCATGATCGAACTCTCAGCAGTGGGCAGAATTAGCCTGTAATACTGCTTTCTAACCACTGGGAGGGAAGGAAAGAAGGAAGGAAGGAAGGCTGAGCCAACCTTGAGCTGGTCATGATCGTACCCTCGGCAGTGGGCAGAATTCGCCTGTAATACTGCTTTCTAACCACTGGGAGGGAAGAAGGAAGAAAAGAAGGAAGGAAGGTAGGAAAGGGAAAAGGAAGAGCAAAACAATAGCAATAGCCCTTAGACTTATATACCGCTTCATGGTGTTTTACAGCCCTCTCATTGATTTACAAAGTCGGCACATGGCCCACAACAATCTGGGTCCTTGTTTTACCGACCTTGGAAGGACAGAAGGCTGCGTCAACCTTGAATTGCTCAGGATCGAACTTCTTGCAGTCGGCAGAGTTAGCCTGCAGTATTGGTATAATCCCCAATTTACGATCACAGTTCCTACCCCACTGCCTTGAGCCAGTCATGATTGAACTACTGACAGTCAGCAGAATTAGCCTGCAATACTGCCTTCTAACCACTGGGAAGGAAGGAAGGAAGGAAGGAAGGAAGGAAGGAAGGAAGGAAGGGCAAAGCAATAGCAATAGCACTTAGACTTATATACCACTTCATGGTGCTTTACAGCCCTCTCTAATTGATTTACAGAGACAGCCTCTTGCCCCCAACCATCTGGGTCCTCATTTTACCCACCTCGGAAGGAGGGAAAGCTGAGTCAACTTTGAGTCGGTCAGCATCAAACTCCTGGCAATTGGCAGAATTAGCCTGCAATACTGCCTTCTAACCACTGCGCCACCACAGCTCTTAATAGCAATAGCACTTAAGACTTATATACCGCTTCACAGTGCTTTTACAGCCCTCTCTAGGCGGTTTACAGAGTCAGCCTCTCTCGCCCCCAACAATCTGGGTCCTCGTTTGACCCACCTTGGAAGGACGGAAGGCCGAGTCGACCTTGAATTGCTCAGGATCGAACTCCTGGCAGTCGGCAGAGTTCGCCTGCAGTACTGGTAGAATCCCCAACTTACAACCCCAGTTCCTACCCCACTGCCTTTCCCCAGACCTTCTGGGCCTCCAGCCGGCTTTGCAACTCCCATTTCTCTCCCTGGATCTCCTTCAGTCGCTCTCTCATCATCTGGCGGTCATCTTCTGTATCGGCCACCGTGGTCTTCAGCTGCTCACATTCTTGATCCAAGCTGTCCAGCTGCTGCATCAGATTCTGCTGCTTGACCTGGAGTGACTGCAGGGAGAGAGAGAGATGGAAGGGGGATATTATGGGACTGAAATGCCAGTAAAATGCCAATCTTCAATCGGTCAGCTAAGTCTGACCGTGAAGCTTCAAGAAAACAAGGATTACAGTAGTGGCTAGAATTGTGGGAACCTTACGAGAAAAGTATATTTTTGACATTTGATGGCTAATAACACCACTTTTCCTTTGAGTAATACCATAAACCTATATGTCAATGGAAAGATAAATTAATCAAGAATGTAATGCAACAAATGTAATGCAACAAAGTTTGTTCAATTGTCTGCATTGTATGAAAAGTTACAGCCAAATATAGACAGCGATAAAACCTAGTTAATAGCAGTTATAAAGACTAACTTGATTTTGCATTTAATAACTGCAGCAAGACTGTTGGTGGCGCAATACTGGAAGAAGGAAGATTTGTCTACTATTCAAGAATGGACATTAAAAGTAACAAACTTAGCAGAGATGGCTAAAATATCAGCATATCTCAAGGACCACTCAAATGAGAGATATAAACTGGAGTGGAGAAGATGGATTGACTATACTCAAAATAAATATGGGACTAAGAAATTCCAGATAGTTTATGATTGAAGAAACAAGGAATGATATAATCTGTTTAGAGTTAGCCTAGCAAAGAGGAGTTAAAGCTCAAATGAAAGATGGTACTAACTTTTTTTAAAGTTTATCTTAGAATATCTTTGTTAAAGATTTATACCCTGTATTGGTTCTGGGAAGCGGGGGTGGGGGAGGGAGGGTGTAGGTTGGGGAGGGTTGGGGGGGGAGGGTAGGGGGAGGGAGGTAAATATTTGTAAAAGGTTTTTTTTTTCAAAATTTTCAATTAAAAAAAAAACCTAGTTAATAGAAACAATCATTGGTTTCACATTAACAGCTGCATAACTAAAAGACTTGGTTCACTCCACTGTAAGGCCATAATTCATACTAAAGGTTACTCAACTAACTGATGTGATAATTTTTATATATCTTGTATTTTCTATGGTGATATTTTTTGTGGTGTTGAAGTGGTGTTATTGGCGATCAAACCTCAAAAATACTGTACACTCTTCCCAAAAGGTTTCCACAATTTTGGCCACTACTGTATATTCACACAATATTGGAAAAATGAAGAAACACCACGAGATGAAGAGATAATGAAGATACTATGTGCAGAAATGGATAGATTGACGTTGAAAATTAAGCAGACGGAAGACACAGAATACTATCAAACGTGGAATCTATTTTATCAGTAGTTGAGATTAAGAATATAATCAAGATTGTTAAGCAAATTAAATACCCAGACAACACGGTTTTATTAAGCACTAAGAAATGTAATCAATAAAAAATCAACAGTTTGAAGAAAAGAAAGAAAACGAGAAAGAAAGAAAATACAGAAAGAAAGACAGGAAGAAAAGAAAGAAAAAAAGAAAGGAAGACAGAAAGGAAGAAAAGAAAGAGACAGGAAGAAAAAAGGAAGAAAGGCAGAAAGGAAGAAAAGAAAAAGAAAAAAGGAAGGAAGGAAAGAAAAAGAGAAAGGAAGGAAAGAAAGGAAAAAAATGAAAAAAAAAGAAAGGAAAGAAAAATAAAGAAATTTTAAAAAAAGAAAAAGGGAAAAAAAGAAAGGAAGAAAAAAAGAAAGAGAGAAAAAGAAAGGAAAAGGAAAAGGAAAGGAAAAAAGAAAAAGAAAGAAAGCTTCAAGAGCGTTTCACAGAGTGAAGCCTGTCTTCATCCCCTACTTTTCTTGGTGGGAAGACAGAAGGGGCTTCTCATTCTTTCTTCCAACCTACAGTTTCCTGGGGGGAGGGAGGAGGAGAAGGGGAAGGACACCCCTCCTCCCTGGCCAGCCCCTCCGCCCCACCGCCGCCCCCGCTCACCTCCTGGTGCTGGAGCATGCTGTCCCCTCTGGCCCTCTCTTTGTTGAGCTCCAGGTTGGTCCAGGCCAGCTGCTGCTCCACCCGCTCCAGCTGGCTGCCCAGGGCCTTCAGCTGCTCCTCCCGCCGGTCCACTTCGCCCTTCTCCACCATCTTGGACTCCATCTCCTCTTGCAGATCCTTTCGGGCCTGTTCTGTGAAAAGCACAAGCGCTCAGGAGCCTGCAGGGGGGGGGGGGAACGACTGAGGGGCTCAGAAGCTCCTTTTCCTGCATGGGTTTCAGCCTCAGGATAACCTCAAGAGTTGGAAAGGGACCTGGTAGGTCATCTAGTCCAACCCCCTCCCAAGCAGGAGACCCTACTCCATTTCTGACAGATGGCAGTCCAGCCTCTTCTTGAAAGCCTCCAGGGATGAAGCTCCCACAACTTCCAAAATCAACTTCTGTTCCATGGGTTGATGGTTCTCATCGTCAAGAAACTCCTCTTTATTTCCAGGTTGAATCTCTCCTTGGTCAGTTCCCATCCATTATTCCTTGTCTGGCCTTCAAAGATGCTTTGGAGAATAGTTTGACCCCCTTCCTCCTCTCTGTGGCAGCCCCTCAAATATTGGAAGATGCTCTCCTGTCTCCCCTGGTCCTTCTCTTCCCTAGACTAGCCAGGCCCAGTTCCTGCTTTAGTCTCCAGGCCTTTGATCATCTTAGATAGATTCAGATTAACAGAGTTGGAAGGGACCTTATAGGTCATCTACTCCAACCCGCCACCTCACCCAAGCAGGAGACCTGACACCATTTCTGACAGATGGCAGTCCAGTCTCTTCTTGAAAGCCTCCAGGGATGAAGCTCCCACAATTTCCGAAGGCAACTTCTGTTCCAAAGCACCCGAATTTCCCTGTCAGGAAATTCCTCCTTATTTCCAGGTTGAATCTCTCCTTGATCAGTTTCCATCCTTTCTTCCTTGTCTGGCCTTCAAAGATGCTTTGGAAAATAGCTTGACCCCCCCCCCCTCCTCTCTGTGGCAGCCCCTCAAATATTGGAAGGCTGCTATCCTGTCTCCCCTGGTCCTTCTCTTCACTAGACTAGCCATGCCCAGTTCCTGCAACCGTTCTTCGTATGTTTTAGTCTCCAGACCTTTGATCATCATAGATAGATTCAGATTATAACAGTTGGAAGGGAACTTGTGGGTCATCTAGTCCAACCCCCTCTGCCCAAGCAGGAGACCTAACACCATTTCTGACAAATGGCAGTCCAGTCTCTCCTTGAAAGTCTCAAGTGAGGAAGTTCCCACAACTTCTGAAGGCAACTTCTGTTCCAAGGGTTGATTGTTCTCACTGTCAGAAAATTCCTCCTTATTTCCAGGTTGAATCTCTCCTTGATTAGTTTCCATCCATTATCCCTTGTCTGGCCTTCAAAGGTGCTTTGGAAAATAGCTTGACATCCCTCCTCTCTGTGGCAGCCCCTCAAATATTGGAAGGATGCTATCCTGTCTCCCCTGGTCCTTCTCTTCACTAGACCAGCCATGCCCAGTTCCTGCAACCGTCCATTGTATGTTTTATATGTTTATATGCACTTGTGCACATGTTTTCCCCACGACCACTGGGATCAAAATTCAGAGGCTTGGCAACTGACTCATATTAATGACCGTTGCAGTGTCTTGGGATCTGGTGATCCCCTTTTGTGATCTCCTGACATGCAAAGTCAGGAGGGGAAGCCAGAGTCACGTTAACAAAACCTTTTTACTAACATTAACTCCTGCAGAGATTCACTTAACAACTGTCCCCTTAGCAACATAAATTTTGGGCTCAATTGTGGTCGTAAGGCGAGGACCACAAAGCAATTACAGCACCAAGACATGAAGAGAGACATAAGATGGTCGTGGCTGAACGACACGCCCTGTTTAGTGGCTGTTCAAAATTACGACGGGGCTAAAAATGAATTAATTTTTCAACTGGAAGGTAAAGGTTTCCCTCGCACACATGTGCTAGTCGTTCCCGACTCTAGGGGGCGCTGCTCCTCTCTGTTCCAAAGCCGAAGAGCCAGCACTATCCCAAGACGTCTCTGTGGTCATGTGGCCGGCATGACTCAAGGCCAAAGGAGCACGGAACGCTGTTCCCTTCCCACCAAAGGTGGTTTTCTATTTTTCTGCTTGCATTTTTTACGTGCTTTCGAACTGCTAGGTTGGCAGAAGCTGGGACAAGTCACGGGAGCTCCCTCCGTTTTGTGGCGCTGAGGATTCGAACCGCCAAACTGCCGACCTTTCTGATCGACAAGCTCAGCGTCTTTAGCCACTGAGCCACCCTTTTCAGCTAGAAACACCCGTCTAAATTCAGTGTGCCGTTTGTTCTTACCCAGTTCCTGGATGGTGCTTTCCTGTACCTGGAGTTTTTCTTTCAAGGTGGACAGACTCATCTCCAGAGAAACAGCTCCTGGAAGAAACCACACGAAAGACTCTTTAGAAGGAAGGAAGGAAGGGAAGGGAAGGGAAGGAAGGAAGGAAGGAAGGAAGGAAGGAAGGAAAGAAAGGCAATAGCACTTAGATTTATATGCCACTTCACAGTACTTTCCAGCCCTCTCTAAGCGGCTTACAGAGTCAGCATCTTTCCCCCAACCATCTGGGAAGGAAGGAAGGAAGGACATAGCAATAGCACTTAGATTTATATGCCGCTTCACAGTACTTTCCAGCCCTCTCTAAGCGTCTTACAGAGTCAGCCTCTTGCCCCCAACAATCTGAGAAGGAAGGAAGTGGAAGGAAGGAAGGAAGGAAGGAAGGAAGGAAAGGCAATAGCACTTAGATTTATATGCCGCTTCACAGTACTTTCCAGCCCTCTAAGCGGCTTACAGAGTCAGCCTCTTGGCCCCATCAATCTGAGAAGGAAGGGAGGGAGGGAGGGCAAAGCAATAGCACTTAGATTTATATGCCGCTTCACAGTACTTTCCAGCCCTCTCTAAGCGTCTTACAGAGTCAGCCTCTTGCCCCCAACAATCAGAGAAGGAAGGAAGGAGAAAAGGAAGGAAGGAAGGGAGGGAGGGAGGGAAGGAAGGAGAAAAGGAATAGCAATAGCACTTAGACTTATATGCCGCTTCACAGTCCTTTCCAGCCCCTCTCGAAGCGGTTTACAGAGTCAGCTTCTTGCCCCCAACAATCTGGGAAGGGAGGGAGGGAGGCAGGGTGGAAGGAAGGAAGGGAGGAAGGAAGGAAAGAAAGAAGGAAGGAGAAAAGGAATAGCAATAGCACTTAGACTTATATGCCACTTCACAATACTTTCCAGGCAGCCCTCTCTGATTGGTTTCCAGAGTCAGCCTGTTGCCCCCCAACAATCGTAGAAGGAAAGGAGGGAGGAAGGAGAAAAGGAAGGAGAAAAGGAATAGCAATAGCACTTAAGACTTATATGCCTCTTCACAGTGCTTTCACAGCCCTCTCTAAGCCGCTTACAGAGTCAGCCTCTTGCCCCCAACAATCTCGGCCTCCTCATTTTACCGACCTCGGAAGGCCGCATTGGCCTTGAGCGGGCCAGGATTCTTCTCCGGCTCGTTCTGCGGGAGCCCCAAAACGGAAGAACCGCTGCCCTACCAAATCCTGCCCAGCCTACGTGGCTAAGCTGGCATCTCAAAAGGAAGAGATATTCACGGTTTCCGAGGTCCTCCTTGGCCTTCTGCAGCTTGGCCATCAGCTGCTGGCTTTCCCTCTCCTTCTTCTGCAGGAGCTGCTCCGTCTCCTCCCTCTGCTGCCTCTTGGCCTCTTTCTCCTTCTGCAGGCTGCCGTCCAGGCTCTCCAGCTGCTTCTTCAGCTCGTTCTTCTGCTTCTCAAACTCCTCCAGTTCCCCTTTCAGAGGGTTGATGAGCCCCATCAGCATCTGGATGTGCTTGTTGACCCGGGAAAGGTCCTTGCTCTGCTCGGTGGCCCAGTACCCCACGTCCATCGCCGTCAGCAGCTTGCCTCCCAGCCTCTCCTCCACCATCTTCAGGAACTTGCCCAGGGAGGATGAGATGTTCAGGGTGCCGCAGAGGTCGATGATGGCCTTGCCGACTTCCTGCAGGCTGGCCTGGGTGCTCTCGCAGGCGTCGCAGGGCACCAGGGCGCTCTCGATGGTTTGGGAGTGGACGCTCCGGCCGACCACGTTAACCGAGGGGTCCGAGCGGGCACTGAAGGGGTGGTCCAGCAGCCGGCTGCCGGCGGAAGACGTCAACGGGGACGACTGGAAGATGGGCAACGTCACATCCGACTCAGAAGAGCCGCTTTTCAAACGTTCGCGCTCGGCTTTGGCGACCCGGAAGGAGTTTTTTAGATTAGAAGCATCTTTGGTATATTTTTTCTAGGCACAAAAGAGGGAGGGGGAGAGGAAGGAATCTTAGTATGAATTATTATTTCACCTGGGGTGCATTAACAAATATATGTAGATGTAAGTATGTATGTACAATACAATACAATAGCAGCGTTGGAAGGGACCTCGGAGGTCTTCTAGTCCAACCCCCTGCCTAGGCAGGAAACCCTACACCGTTTCAGACAAATGTCTATCCAACATCTTCTTAAAGACTTCCAGTGTTGGGGCATTCACAACTTCTGGAGGCAGGGAGTTCCACTGATTAATTGTTCTCACTGTCGGGAAATTTCTCCTCAGTTCTAAGTTGCTTCTCTCCTTGATTAGTTTCCACCCATTGCTTCTTGCTCTACCCTCAGGTGCTTTGGAGAATAGCTTGACTCCCTCTTCTTTGGGGCAACTCCTGAGATATTGGAAGACAGCTATCATGTCTCCCCTGGTCCTCCTTTTCATTAAACTAGATATACCCAGTTCCTGCAACCGTTCTTCATATGTTTTAGTCTCCAGTCCCCTAATCATCTTTGTTGCTCTTCTCTGCACTCTTTCCAGAGTCTCCACATCTTTTCTACATCGTGGCAACCAAAACTGGATGCAGTATTCCAAGTGTGGCCTTACCAAGGCATTATAAAGTGGCATTAACCCTTCACGTGATCTTGATTCCATCCCTCTGTTGATGCAGCCTAGAACTGTGTTGGATTTTTTGGCAGCTGCTGCACATGGCTGGCTCACGTTTAAATGGTTGGCCACTAGGATTACACTCACACACAAACACAAATAAATTCCACCCTGCAGTGCGATGCGAAGGTTGACACACCACTTGGCCTAAAATCACTCAGAATGAAATTTGGGGAAGGGGCAAGGGAAACAAGAAAGGAAAAGAGTGGACCAAACGACTTTGGAATATGGAACCAGATTATTAGGAAAAGAATTATTATTATTAGTCGCAGCAACAGAATTGTATCGCAGCGGCCAGTTGTTTCGCCGGATTTGGCATTGGTTACTAGTCGGGCCCCACCCAGGGGCCTAGGACGTTGTAATGTATTTTCGTAATATGCGTGCAGATCCAAGCAGTGCGGCTTTTTGCATTTGACTGATGGTGATTTTGTCAATTTTTAACCGTTTTAAATGTAATTCCAGTGCTTTTGGAATAGCACCCAGTGTGCCGATTACCACTGGAATTACCACTGCTGGTTTGTGCCATAATCGTTGAATTTCGATTTTTAAGTCCTGGTATTTTGCGATTTTTTTCATGTTCCTTCTCGTCAACCCTGCTATCACCTGGTATTGCGATGTCTATGATTGTGACCTTATTTTTCTCAACCAGTGTGATGTCTGGTGTATTATGCGCCAGTATTTTGTTGGTTTGTATACGGAAATCCCATAAGATCTTGACCATCTGATTTTCGGTGACCTTTTTCAGGCTGATGTTCCCACCAGTTTGTTGCTGTTTTAATATTATAATTTTTGCACAAATCCCAACGGATCATTTGTGCTACTAAGATTAAGATTTAATTTATTTGTATGCCGCCCTTCTCCGGGAGGGACTCAGGGCGGCGAACAACTCAAAAGGGGAAAGGGGATAAAAACACAATACACGTAATTAAAATACACAAGAGTCATACAGCCATACAGGTCGAGAGGGGAGGGGAACTCATCAACCCCAGGCCTGCCGGCACAGCCAGGTTTTGACAGCTTTCCGGAAGGCCTGGAGAGAGGTGAGGGTCCGAATCTCCGTGGGGAGTTCATTCCAAAGGGCTGGAGCTGCAACAGAGAAGCCCTCCCCCGGGTGGTAGCCAGAATTGTGCCGCAATTTATAATCAGTCTGCGCGATTTTTTTACAGCAGCTGAGTATGTGATCAACAGTTTCATCAGCTTCTTTGCAGAGTCTGCATTTGGCATATTATTATGATTATGACTGATTATCATTGTTATTATCATTGTTATTGTTATTATTATTATCTGCTCTATCAGCACTTGAAACTGACCAACAGCCGACGTCAACCATCCACCTGAAAACCAAACCTGCCTGTTACACTCGCCCATCAGATGGTTTTCGTTTTTGCCTTAGCCTTTGCACAATGTTGTGGCCTGCTAGAGCATCCAGCAGATTCGGACAGTGAGGAGGTTGGGGAGGAACCGGGGCCAGTCCTGGAGTCTTGGGGAGGCCCTCCAAGGAGGGAAACAAATATATACCTCTGGCTTCATGGGAGCAGATGGACACTTGCCTACCTCAGCCACCAGCTGTTGATAAAGGGCGCCCATTTTCAGCATGCTGTTCCAGTACTTCCTCACGGTCAGCCCGATAGACATGGAGGGGCCTACCGGCCGCGAGGGGGGCACAGCCTCTTCGCTGATAAGGTTTTCCGTGTATCCCGTGAAACTCTGGAGCAGCAGGAGAAGCCTTTTGGGGGGGGGGGGGCACACAAAAGGAAATCTTTGTTTCAGGTGTCATATTTTGCAAAGCACTTTCAAAGCCAACTAGAGCAAGAAATAATAACATTCAAATACCACATGTTAAGAAAACCACATTCTTTCTTATTGCAGAGCAATTAAAGATGCATTAAATGAGTTCAGAAGGGTTCACCCACAAAACCACGCCCGACTAAACGCGTCGCTGACGTCATCAACAGGGCGACAACAGCGCGGAGACAGAAGCATGCTGTAAACCCTAAACCTAAAATTAACACCTAAACCTAAACCTAACCCCCCTAAACCTAATCCTAAACCTAACCCTAAAGCTAACCTTTAACCTAACCCTAAACCTAACCCTAAACCTAACCCTAAACCTAACCCTAAACCTAACCCTAAACCTAACCCTTACCTTAAGTTGAATCGGCTTGCTTTCAAAGCGCTATTTAAAGGGCCCTTCTTTCTCCGCGCTGGCTGTTGTCGCCCTGTTGATGACGTCAGTGACGCAGTTTAATCGGGCGCGGTTTAGTCGAGCGCGGTTTTGACGGGTCACGGTTCAGAAGGATTATACTGAATTAGTAAACAAACTTAAAAGAAGGCATCCATAGTTTGACGTGCTGAAAATTTACAATGGGCAGGGTCAAGTGTGAAGTTCCCGTGGTTCGCCCATGAGGCCAATGTTGAGAAAAGACAGGAGACAACCTTTCTCGGGATGGAGCGACCCAGATTGGGGGTCTGAGAGCCCCTTTTATTGAGATAGGACAAAGGCAGGGGGAGCAATAGCATGTGCTTAAAAACAGCCTGTAAAAGTACAATTTCTAATCTACTGCTCAGTCTATATATGGTCAAATCCTGGACGTCAATGGTAGGGCACATATCAGAATGTTATGTTATGCACTATCAGGATGTTATGGCGTTCTAGGAGTTTGTTTTCTCCTGTGTGGTTCAGCGTGACTCTGCAAGCCCTAGTATGAACTGGGCCATGGAGAACACACACCTACACAAGGAACTATATTACAACAGTCAAGTTTTTTCCTGGTGCAGAGAGCTGTTTCCCTTCATTTTTTTCCAACTATTGCTCATCTACTAACAAGAGATCCAGGCAGTTTTGGGATTATTAAAATGTATTTATTGGGATTCAAAATGTAGACTATTCCATTTTTCTTTTTTAAATACAACTCAAAGGAAGAAGATCTGGCTTATCCTAACCACAACCAAATTAGTTGAGTTTAGGTGATAATAAAAACTGAAGCTTACCTTACTCATTTTAGAAAGTTCTACAACATACAGATGAGTGAATTAATAACAAATCTTTTTACATATGTATGACGATATCCACGTGTAAGTCTGTTAGATGAGTCTATATTTATTCTAATACCCTTAGATTTGCTGAACACAAAGTGAAATTCTATCATTTTCAGTTTTTTGAATGAAAAAACTGAAATAGTTTCAAATACCCCAGTACCTCAAATTTCATGGCAACTCCATGTGCTGTGCCCCCCCCCCGCCCCCGGCAGGATCTGGAGGCAGATTCAGAGAGTGAGGAGGGTTGGGGAGGAGCCTGGGCCAGTCCTGGAGTCTGGGGAAGGCTCTGAGAAGGGCTCTGTGTCAGAGGGAGAGAGGGGGCCAGGGCCATATGCCAGTTATCAGCTGCCTTCGGAGCCAGACATCAGTGAGGCAGAGGAACAGCTGGAGCCTGTTCCCAGGGTGCAGAGTGGCCAAACGAAGGGAACAGCTAAGAAACATGGGTCGATTTGGGAGTAACACCACAGGTGGACAATGAATGGCCCCTCCTATAGGGAATAAAAGAGTTCCTTGTCCTGCCTTCAGGTGCTTTGGAGAATAGTTTGACTCCCTCTTCTTTGGGGCAACCCCTGAGATATTGGAAGACTGCTATCATGTCTCCCATAGTCCTTCTTTCTCTTAAACTAGACATACCCAGTTCCTGCAACCGTTCTTCATATGTTTTAGTCTCCAGTCTGCTAATCATCTTGATTGCTCTTCTCTGCACTCTTTCTAGAGTCTCAACATTTTTTTTTACATCGTAGCAACCAAAACTGGATGCTGTATTCCAAGTGTGGCCTTACCAAGGCCTTATAAAGTGGTATTAACCCTTCACGCGATCTTGATTCTATCCCTCTGTTAATGCAATTTAAGCTTGGCTTTTGTGGATATTGCATTTGTTCAACTGGATATTGCCTGGCTCCAAATTACTCGAGGTGGCTTAAGATTGAACTTATTAAATTAAAAAGAAATATTAAATGTTAAAAAGAAAACAGTAGGAAAGAACGAAGCAGGCCTCCAGCTGTCATCCTCCAAGGAAACATTAGCTCCCCCAAAGAATCTCTCCCAATTGAATCCCGCCCGTGTTTACCCAGAAACAAGACTCCCTGGGCATTTAGCCAAAGAAGAATAGAAAAAAGATGCGGGAGATACCGATGTTAACCTTACCTGTCGATCACTAGTTCCAGAAGAACTACGTGCGAATGCTGCGTGAATTCGGGGTCATTCTCCACAAAGTCATATTGTCCCATCAAAGACACCAAGTCCAGGTCGCAGGATACTTTATCTGGGAATTTCCAGGAAGGAAAACGCACCGCTCCAGCGTGGGAGAATACGCTGATGACGGTCCCTTGGAGGTCCGTGATATCCTTCCGCAAGCTTTCCATGCAGTTCTGGTTAACCAGCAAACTCACCATGATGCGTCCCCCTCCCCAGGTGTCATTTGAACCGTAAGGAAAAAGCGCTGGTTTTGAGTCTTCAGGCTGATGTTTCTGGAGGGGAGCAGCTCAGGTAAGACGCTGGCATGAAAATGGCTTACCTGAAAGCACAGGAAAGGCAATAGCAATAGCAATAGCAGTTAGACTTATATACCGCTTCATAGGGCTTTCAGCCCTCTCTAAGCGGTTTACAGAGTCAGCATATTGCCCCCAACAACAATCCGGGTCCTCATTTTACCCACCTCGGAAGGATGGAAGGCTGAGTCAACCTTGAGCCGGTGAGATTTGAACAGCCGAACTGCTGAACTGCAGTCAGCTGAAGTAGCCTGCAGTGCTGCATTTAACCACTGCGCCACCTCGGCTCTCTGAGGCAGCTGAGAGGGGAAGCTAAGGGAGGAATAAAGCACCCGTGGGCATTTCATCAACTGCAAAAGGCAGTTTCTACAGCCAAGACATCCTGCAAACGTTTTAAACATCCAACAAAACCCCACCTCTGCCTGTCCCAGGTCTTCGGGAAGCAACTCGACAGGTAGGCCAAAAAATGCCCAATTCAGTTGGGCAACTGGGAAACCCACCACAATAAAGCTTTTTTATAAACTTTATTTATGAGAGCATATGCACCAAAGACACTGCCTCCAGAAGGTGTGAATGCCCCAACACTGGAAGTCTTTAGGAAGATGTTGGATAGTCTGAAACGGTATAGGGTTTCCTGCCTAGGCAGGGGGTTGGACTAGAAGACCTCCCAAGGTCCCTTCCAAATCTGCTATTGTATTGTAAATTCCTTGTGTGACCAATCACACTTGGCCAATAAAGAGTTCTATCCTATTCTATCCTATATCCCTATTCTATTCTATATTTCTATTTCATTCTATTTCTGTTCTGTTCTATTTCTATTCTATCTATTCCAGTGTTTCTCAACCTTGGCAACTTGAAGATGTCCGGACTTCAACTCCCAGAATTCCCCAGCCAGCATTCGCTGGCTGGGGAATTCTGGGAGTTGAAGTCCGGACATCTTCAAGTTGCCAAGGTTGAGAAACACTGATCTATTCTATATTTTCTATTCTAAAGAAACATTATCTTAAAGCTTCTGCAGCTCAGTAACAGCCACCCTTCCACTCAATATCACCAAGCTTGGAAGTGGGGCAGCATATCAATAAATGTAAATATTTTTTTAAAAAACCGTTCTCTTAGAAGCGTGGCGAGCTCGTCGGCTATCCCAATTAGGATTTCTTCCCATTTTTGATCTACCTTTATGGCTTGATAGGTAAACTCAAGGTAGAGAACATACAGGACACCCCTTCCACCTCCTCCTTCCCCCCCCCCAAAAAAAACAACCCTGCAAGGCGGGCTCCGGCTGAGAGAGAATGGGACCTGGAGTCACCCAGCTGGCATTCGTGCCTAAAAGGAGAACTAGAACTCGCAGCCCCCTGCTTTTTAACTGCTGCCTTAACCACTAGGCCAAACTCTTCCCCCCCCCTTATGTTGTATATTGAGCTAGAAAGCAAAAGGCACTCTGCCCATGCTCAGAGGCACTCTTCCCCAATGCCACAGAACGCCCCCCCCCAACCCACCCCCTCCAGAGCAGCCGAGGCTTATGGGCTCCCCGCCTCACAGAGACCCCCCCTCCCAATTAAAAGGCTGGGGAGGGGGCTCACGGGGAGGAAAGACCCACTTGCCGAAGAAGCAGCCCCAGCCGCCGGCTCTCGCCAGGCGCCGCGCAGGCTTCCGCTGCCATGGCAACCGCGGGGAGGCTCCCCCGGCGCACGCGCGGGGCTCGAAACCCCGCCCCTTTGGAACGCTGGATCCCAGTGGCTCCCCGCCCCGCCCGTCTGCAGGAGGAGGAGGAGGGGGGGAATCCCGAGTGACGTAGCAGCGCTGGAAGGTTATGCAAGGGAAGGAATTGCTAGTCGGGTTAATACACTGATGGTGTTCCCTAGTAGGGTCGTGAAACGTCAGCAAAAATAAAAACAAGCTCAGAGAGCATCAAGGAGCCTATAGTCCTCTTCCTCCTGCCTCCTCTCTGCCTCCTTCTAGCACTGATGATGTTACCTAGTAGGGTCGTGAAACATCAGCAAAAATAAAAACAAGCTCAGAGAGCATCAAGGAGCCTATAGTCCTCTTCCTCCTGCCTCCTCTCTGCCTCCTTCTAGCACTGATGATGTTACCTAGTAGGGTCGTGAAACGTCAGCAAAAATAAAAACAAGCTCAGGGAGCATCAAGGAGCCTATAGGCCTCTTCCTCCTGCCTCCTCTCTGCCCCCTTCTAGCACTGATGATGTTACCTAGTAGGGTCGTGAAACGTCAGCAAAAATAAAAACAAGCTCAGAGAGCATCAAGGAGCCTATAGTCCTCTTCCTCCTGCCTCCTCTCTGCCTCCTTCTAGCGCTGATGATGTTACCTAGTAGGGTCGTGAAACATCAGCAAAAATAAAAACAAGCTCAGAGAGCATCAAGGAGCCTATAGTCCTCTTCCTCCTGCCTCCTCTCTGCCTCCTTCTAGCGCTGATGATGTTACCTAGTAGGGTCGTGAAACGTCAGCAAAAATAAAAACAAGCTCAGAGAGCATCAAGGAGCCTATAGTCCTCTTCCTCCTGCCTCCTCTCTGCCCCCTTCTAGCGCTGATGATGTTACCTAGTAGGGTCGTGAAACGTCAGCAAAAATAAAAACAAGCTCAGAGAGCATCAAGGAGCCTATAGTCCTCTTCCTCCTGCCTCCTCTCTGCCCCCTTCTAGCGCTGATGATGTTACCTAGTAGGGTCGTGAAACGTCAGCAAAAATAAAAACAAGCTCAGAGAGCATCAAGGAGCCTATAGTCCTCTTCCTCCTGCCTCCTCTCTGCCCCCTTCTAGCACTGATGATGTTACCTAGTAGGGTCGTGAAACGTCAGCAAAAATAAAAACAAGCTCAGAGAGCATCAAGGAGCCTATAGTCCTCTTCCTCCTGCCTCCTCTCTGCCCACTTCTAGCGCTGATGATGTTACCTAGTAGGGTCGTGAAACGTCAGCAAAAATAAAAACAGGAGCCTATAGTCCTCTTCCTCCTGCCTCCTCTCTGCCCCCTTCTAGCACTGATAATGTTACCTAGTAGGGTCGTGAAACGTCCGCAAAAATAAAAACAAGCTCAGAGAGCATCAAGGAGCCTATAGTCCTCTTCCTCCTGCCTCCTCTCTGCCCCCTTCTAGCACTGATGATGTTACCTAGTAGGGTCGTGAAACGTCAGCAAAAATAAAAACAGGAGCCTATAGTCCTCTTCCTCCTGCCTCCTCTCTGCCCACTTCTAGCACTGATGATGTTACCTAGTAGGGTCGTGAAACGTCAGCAAAAATAAAAGCAAGCTCAGAGAGCATCAAGGAGCCTATAGTCGTCTTCCTCCTGCCTCCTCTCTGCCCCCTTCTAGCGCTGATAATGTTACCTAGTAGGGTCGTGAAACGTTAGCAAAAATAAAAACCAGCTCAGAGAGCATCCAGGAGCCTATAGGCCTCTTCCTCCTGCCTCCTCTCTGCCCCCTTCTAGCACTGATGATGTTACCTAGTAGGGTCGTGAAACGTCAGCAAAAATAAAAGCAAGCTCAGAGAGCATCAAGGAGCCTATAGTCGTCTTCCTCCTGCCTCCTCTCTGCCCCCTTCTAGCACTGATGATGTTACCTAGTAGGGTCGTGAAACGTCAGCAAAAATAAAAGCAAGCTCAGAGAGCATCAAGGAGCCTATAGTCCTCTTCCTCCTGCCTCCTCTCTGCCCCCTTCTAGCACTGATGATGTTACCTAGTAGGGTCGTGAAACGTCAGCAAAAATAAAAACAAGCTCAGAGAGCATCAAGGAGCCTATAGGCCTCTTCCTCCTGCCTCCTCTCTGCCCCCTTCTAGCACTGATGATGTTACCTAGTAGGGTCATGAAACGTTAGCAAAAATAAAAACAAGCTCAGAGAGCATCCAGGAGCCTATAGTCCTCTTCCTCCTGCCTCCTCTCTGCCCACTTCTAGCACTGATGATGTTACCTAGTAGGGTCATGAAACGTCTGCAAGAAACCAAGCAAACTCAGGGGGCACAAAGGAACTCCTCCTGTCAACCCTGAGCTTCAAATATTCTCCTTTATTAGGAGTCTTAGCAGGGAATGCCCCCCCGGCGCTGCGTTGCCTTGGCCAAAGGCGAGGCCGGTTGAGGAAGGCCTTGGCACCCAGAGACCTACATGCAAAATGGCATGCAAAAATCCGAACTTTAAAAGAAAACTAACGCCCGGAATAGAGGAATGACATCACAGAAGGATGTTGTTTCCAGGGGGAAAAAAGCTAAAAGGTATCTTTTGGGCAAAGAGCCAGTTTGGCACTCTATAGTGGTTAAAGCAGAGGTCTTCAAACTTGGAAACTTTAAGACTTATAGACTTCAACTCCCAGAATTCTCCAGCCAGCTCAGAGTTGGCTGGAGAATTCTGGGAGTTGAAGTCCACAAGTCTTAAAAGTTGCCAAGTTTTGGGTTAAAGCATCATCAGCTAGAAATCGGTGAGTTATTGTCCTGCCTTAGCCAATTGGATGACTTGAGCCAATCACTTTTTCTCATCTGCCCTTTTAACAAAGCTTCAATAATGGCCTAGAAAGCATTTGGCCAAAAAAAGAAAAAAGAAAGAAAAAAAGAGCCGCTCTACCCTAGCATCTCTATGGTGCTCGACGTGGCCAGAAACTGTGCGCATGCGCCGCTTCTTGCTAGGCTCCGCCCTCTTCGAGAAGCGGAGGCGGCTCCCTCTGCGCGCGCATTCTGGCTGCAGCCGCCATTTTAGCGCCGAGGTTTACAGTCCCGTTTTCCGCGGAGCTTCGGTCCCGCCGCGGAGAAGGAGCGCCATGCCGGCCGGACCGGTGCAGGCGATGGCGCCCGCCCAGCCGGCTCCTCCGGAACCCAAGCAGGTATTTCGCGGCTTTCGTTTTCGGGAATGAGGACTCCTCCGCTTCTCAGCCCCTCCCCCCCGCGCCTGGGGCCTCTCAGAGGAAAAGGGGGCGGGGCTGGTCTTTCTCCCAGAGTGCTTAGCGAGAGGCGCGGGATGTGCTGGGAATTGTAGTGATAAAAGGTGCTGGAGGCAGCTCTTGCTGTAGCTCCGCCCTCCCATAGGTGGGACTGCAAATCCCATGGTCCCCAGCCAGTTTGGATAGGAAATGAAGCCAAGGGGGACAAGGGTTGTGTAGCACATTAAAGGGCAGGAAACCCAACCAGGATGGTTTAAAATTTCAAATCGAAAATATTGTAATTTTTGTATTCAAAAATATTGTAATTTTTGTATTCAAAAATATTGTAATTTTTGTATTCAAAAATATTGTAATTTTTGTATTCAAAAATATTGTAATTTTTGTATTCAAAAATATTGTAATTTTTGTATTCAAAAATATTGTAATTTTTGTATTCAAAAATATTGTAATTTTTGTATTCAAAAATATTGTAATTTTTGTATTCAAAAATATTGTAATTTTTGTATTCAAAAATATTGTAATTTTTTAAATTCAAAAATATTTTAATCCAAGAATATTTAATTCAAAATATAAAATTTTATTTAAAAATATTGTAAAAATTTTACATGGTAAATAGTGTAAAATTTTAAGTCGAAAATATTGTAAAGTTTTAAGTCGAAGCTATTTTAAAGTTTAAAATTTTACATCAAAAATATTGTAAAAAAAGTTATTTGAAACTATTTTGAATTGAAAACATTGCAAAAAAAATTATTTGAAAACATTGTAAAATTTTAAATGGAAAATGCAGTGTCCTGGGGTTACGTGATTCCGTTTTGCCACCTTCTGACCAGCAAAATCAACATTTAACAACCGCGTTACAAATGTAACCATTGTGATGATTCTGATTCTGATAAACCTAAATTATGCCTTCTCATGTCTCCCCCACAGCCAGAAGAGGAGCCACAGAAGGAAGAAACCACACCAGCCAAACCAGTTGTGGGAATTATATACCCGCCGCCGGAGGTTAGGAATATCGTGGACAAGACAGCCAGCTTTGTGGCTAGGTGAGAAAGCTTAGGTGAAGCTCGCGACATAAATTCCGTTTGTGGCACGCAGCAAAGAGACTTTGGGTAACCTCTGTCTGATTGAACTGGGCTTATTGTTATTGAATAGATTCGTACAGTGTCCAACTTGTAACAATTCTGGGTAGCTCACGGTAAAAGCAAAGGAAAAACATAATAAGTAAAAGATGATAAGAATCCGATAGGAACAAAAGCGAAACAACCCTATGCTTGCCCAAGGCCTGGAAAAGCCAGGTCTTCAAAACACCAGAAAGAAGGAGGCCAACCAGATTTCATGTGCTAAGAACTCCCCAGTAGTACAAGTTGTTTTCTGATTGCGATGCCTGAAATCTATATATATAAAAGCGAACTACCACTCATGCATCATCACGAAATCTCCAGAAACTTAAAACCTACAAACTTGAAATTTGACACGTACGATCCTTTTGGTTTCTAGGTGCTCACTAAGAAAGGATTTGACAAAACGACCATCAGATCATTAGTATTTCTTATACAGTATTATTAACACGCTCTGATGCTAAGGAGTTAAGATGTTCTACTCCCCCTCCCCACCTGAAAAGAACTCTGTTCCAACTGCCACTTGGATGTGGGCATGGCCGGCGCATGACTCATGCTGGGAGTTTAGACATTCTACTCCCCGTCCCCACCTGGAAAACACTCTGATGCTAAGGAGGTAGCCTGAGGGAGAGAATGGGATAAGATAGGAGAGGCCTCTGGGGGGCAAGTTTGAGGGAGAGAAGGGGAGAGGAGAGGCCGATTGTAACTACTCATTTATTTTCTTCTTCTTCTTTTTTTTTTTTTGCAAATTTTTTATTTTATTTTTAAACATTAAAAAAAAAACATAAAAAAATTCTCATCCATTACATACAGCATGTCATTTGGTTACAAGTGTTTTTGCATCCATATTCTCAATTACATTTACACAGGTTTTCCATCTAATATAACTAAATACCTCGCTTTCATTGTACAACGTCTATTCAATTACGATTAATATTTTTTTTTCTTTTCAATAAACCTAATTCCCTTAACATTCTTGATTGTCTGTTTAATAACAATATGCCTTTATATAATCACTTATCCCATTCGGAATATTTTTACAATATAAAAAAGATTTACCAACTATTTATATTTTTATATCACTGTTTTCAATTATACATAATCCCACCAATCATCTATCGAGTATGCTTATGTTCATTATTGCCCTTGTACATCATACATTCAAACAAAAATGTTATTCCTTCATTTTTCAACAAAGTGTTCTAAATAGTCACTTCATATATATACCAATAAACTTGTTTATTTTCAAGTTGTGTCAATTTATCAAGCCCAATCTCATGATTTTGTAACGTAGCATGATATTCAGCTAGTATTTCTGGTTTTGAACTCAGGCTGCCTTCACTTGAGGTAAGAATGTCTCATTAGACACAGAAAACACACTGATGCTGTTTTGACTATTCTGGAAGTGTCTGGAAACAGTCTCCCATCTCGGGTGCCAAATAAGCTGCAAACATGGACCTTTTCAAGCTCAGAATAGTTCAGCGGTGATTTTGTGCTTGGAATATTTTGAATTTATGTCAAATTGGCTTTGAGAGAGATGATGGGGTGTCTGTCGTGGCTTCTGAACAAGTTTGGTTTGGTTTGGCTTTTAACTTCCCCTCTACAATTTCCCAGAAACGGCCCGGAGTTCGAAGCTCGGATCCGCCAGAATGAAATAAACAACCCCAAATTCAACTTCCTGAACCCCAACGACCCTTACCATGCCTACTACCGCCACAAAGTCAACGAGTTCAAGGAAGGGAAGGCGCAGGAGCCCTCCGCGGCCATTCCGAAGGTTATGCAGGCCCAGCAGAGCGCCCAGCAGCAGCTTCCCCAAAAGGTACAAACAACTTCTTCTCTTTGTGCAGCTCCTTTGGTATTCGGTTCCACCACAAAACCGCGTTCGACTAAAGCGCGCTCGATGAAACCGCGTAGCTGACGTCATCACAGCGCGACAAAAAAAGCACGCTGTGAACGCTAAAGCTAAAATTAACCCCTAAACCTAACCCTTAACCTAACCCTAAACCTAACCCTTAACCTAACCCTAACCCTTAACCTAACCCTAAATCTAACCCTAACCCTTAACCTAACGCTAAACCTAACCCTAAACCTAAACCTAACCCTTACCTTAACTTGAATCGGCTTGCTTTCAAAGCGCTTTTTAAAGCGCCCTTTTTTCTCCGCGGTCGCTGTTGTCGCACTGCTGATGACCTCAGCGACGCGGTTTAATTGGGCGCGCTTTAGTGGAGCGCGGTTTTGTCATGCCACGTGGTATTCTACACATAAGGCCAAGATAATTTTTTTAAAAAGCTTATCGCTTCTCTTGACTTACTCATCTCCTGGAAAAGGAGGGTTTCCGAGCCAGAAATGGATGAACGCCTTTCGTCCATCGATTTCTTTTTCTTATCCTTGAAGAAATAGCTTGGCATCCAACAGAGAAGGCACGCTGCATATCCTGTCAGTGGAGAAATGCCAACTGGCGAGGTCTTTGCGTTGCCCCCCCACCCTTTGGGAGATGTTATCTGCAGAATTTAGGTGAGCCCCCACCACTCTGGTTTCCCAGCAGGGTGTAAAACCCCCGGTTCTGCCAATTAGGGTGGGAGGCCTAAGAGCAGGACACAAGCTGATGGCTTGAAATTTCTGCCTTGTCAACTTTTTAGCCTTCCGAACTTTTAACGTTGAATTCCGCTTTTACTTCTCAAGTTTCAACTTTAGCGTTAACCCCAACACCCATCTTTTTTTAATGTTTTATTACATCGCTGAAAATCACTCAGTCGCTTCTACAGTGTAGGAATGTGATCAATAATTAAATAAAATCCGTGGAGCGGAGAGACAATCGGGAGTTCTGGGTCTCTTTCAGGGGTGAAATTCAGCAGGTTCTGACAGATTCTGGAGAACTGGTAGCGGAAATTTTGAGCAGTTCCTAGAACAGGCAAATACCACCTCTGGCTGGCTCCAGAGTGGGGAGGGAATGGGGATTTTGCAGTTTCCTTCCCCTGGAGTGGGGAGGGAATAGGGATTTTGCAGTATCCTTCCCCCAGGATAGAGAGGAGGGAATGGGGATTTTGCAATTTCCTTCCCCTGGAGTTGGGAGGGAATGGGGATTTTGCAGTATCCTTCCCCCAGGATGGAGAGGGAATGGAGATTTTTTTTGCAGTTTCCTTTCCCTGGAGTTGGGAGGGAATGGAGGTTTTGCAGTATCCTTTCCCCAGGATGGAGAGGGGATGGGGATTTTGCAGTTTCCTTCCCCTGGAGTTGGGAGGGAATGGAGATTTTGCAGTATCCTTTCCCCAGGATGGAGAGGGGATGGGGATTTTGCAGTTTCCTTCCCCTGGAGTTGGGAGGGAATGGAGATTTTGCAGTATCCTTCCCCTAGGATGGAAAGGGAATGGAGATTTTTTTGCAGTTTCCTTCCCCTGGAGTGGGGAGGGAATGGCGATTTTGCAGTATCCTTCCCCCAGGATGGAGAGGGAATGGGGATTTTGCAGTTTCCTTCCCCTAGGATAGAGAGGAAGGAATGTGGATTTTGCAGTTTCCTTCCCCTGGAGTGGGGAGGGAATGGAGATTTTGCAGTATCCTTCCCCCAGGATGGAGAGGAAATGGAGATTTTGCAGTATCCTTCCCCTGGAGTGGGGAGGAAATGGAGATTGTGCAGTATCCTTTCCCCAGGATGGAGAGGGGATGGGGATTTTGCAGTTTCCTTCCCCTGGAGTTGGGAGGGAATTGAGATTTTGCAGTATCCTTCCCCTGCCATGCTGACCAAGCCATGCCCACAGAACCAATAGTAAAAACAAAAATTTGAATTTCACCCCTGCTCTCTTTCCTCTGCAGGTCCAGGCCCAGGTGATTCAAGAAACCGTGATTCCGAAGGAGCCCCCGCCAGAATTTGAGTTCATTGCAGACCCTCCCTCCATCTCGGCTTTTGACTTGGATGTGGTGAAATTGACCGCCCAGTTCGTGGCTCGCAACGGCCGGCAGTTCCTGACCCAGCTGATGCAGAAGGAACAGAGGAATTACCAGTTCGACTTCCTGCGTCCCCAGCACAGCCTCTTCAATTACTTCACCAAGCTGGTGGAACAATACACCAAGGTGAAGATAATGCTCTTTGGATGCAAGGGGGTGGGAGGTTTTACAAAGTATATTTTTAGTACAAAAAAACTGTACTGTAGAAATAGGATTGATTTCATGAGGAATATTAAAAGGGTGTGTTTTTACAGATCTTGATCCCACCAAAGGGTCTCATCATAAAATTGAAGAAGGAAGCTGAAAATCCAAAAGAAGTCTTAGATCAGGTAACTGAGGAATATTTTGTGTGTGTGTGTGTGTGTGTCTGTAATTTGCTTCTAACATTTAGATACTTAACATTTTCCATCCCAGATAAGAACATTAATCCAATTTAGCCAGGCTGGATACTGTTTTGCTATTTCGGTGCAACACACACGTGGGTTTTGGTGGGAAGGATAGAATAAATCTGGATTTTGGTACAAAATGGGGGTGTTTGTGGGTTTTGACTTAGAGATATAATTCGATCTCTTCCCTTAAGGCTGAATTTAATGAAAAGGAGAATTTCCCCAATTCTTTAAAAGAAGGATAGTTTTGTGGCCCTCCATCAGCAGTTTCGGAGGCTGAGGAGGTTGGGGAGGAACCTGGGCCAGTCGGGGAAGGCTCTGATGAGGGCTCTGTGTTGGAGGCAGGGTGGGGGCAGAGTCTATGCCAGTTATCAGCTTCCTTCGGAGTCAGACATCAGTGAGGCAGAAGAACAGCTGGAGCCTGTTCCCAGTGTGAGTTGTCGGAAGAAGGGAACAGCTAAAGAACAGGGGTTGACTTGGGAGGAAGGCCACAGGTGGACGGTGAATGGCCCCTCCCAGAGGAAATAAAAGAGGAGCGAAAGGGGAGTGGAATTTGCAGGAGACCATTAGTTCTCTTCATTGGTTCGCAACTCTCCAAGACTCCTTGCCAGGTGTTGCAGATCTCCGCCTGGCAGCTCTCCAAGCCTGATAAAGTCTGTGACCATAAATCCTCCCTTGAAAAACTTGGCTGGAGGTGAATGAGCAGAATTCACAGTACATTAATAAAAGGGTTTTTTGTCGAGACAAGGAGTTTGCTTCATGCTCTCGGGGAGCCTCAGTCAGAACAGGTGGTTTTTTTCTGTGGCCTCTCCTCATAAGGACTCTTTGTTTCCCTTGGCCGGCAGGCCTGCTACAGAGTCGAGTGGGCCAAATTCCAGGAGCGTGAGCGGAAGAAGGAAGAGGAGGAGAAGGAGCGCGAGAGGGTGGCTTATGCCCAGATCGACTGGCACGATTTTGTGGTGGTGGAAACAGTGGATTTCCAGCCCTCGGAACAAGGTTCATTCCCTCATTGATTTCAAAAGCGCCCTCCTTTTTTTCCCCAAGGCTCTGTGCGTGCAGAGGGCAGCCAGGAACCACTACAGATACCAGGAAGGAGAAAACAGACATTAAGACCTGGGGAATGTGGTCCTCCAGCATGATTTCCACCTTCAGTCCCAGCCGGCTTTTGAACAGGGAAGGGCGTTGCAGAACAAATTACCATATTTTTTTGGACTATAAGACACTCCGAAGTATAAGATGCACCTTATCTTTTGGGGAGAAGAACAAGAAAAGAAAATTTGCCTCCTTGCAACAAATAGTCAGTTTCCTGATTAGCACAGCAGCTGATTGTTAGTTGGATCGGCCTCCTGACAAGCAGCCGTTTCATGCTGCAGGGATTCTCATAGCCTGTTGGCGCCTCTGCGCATCCTGTTTTCGGCCTCTCCGCACCCCATTTTCCACCCGTTCCGGGCGGCGGGGATTGGAATGGATGGGAAATGGGGTGCGCGGAGGCAGCAACAGGCGGTCCCTTCAGCCTGAAGCAGCTGATGGTCGGGAGGCCGATCCAACCGACAATCAGTTGCTTGTGCTAATCAGCCTATGCTGAAACTGAAACCGGCTGCTTGCTGCAAGGAGGCAAATTGCTGGGAGGCAGAAGCCAAAGGGTGGGGGGCTGGCGGTGGGCAGGACTACATTCGGTGTATAAGATGCACCCAATTTTTCACTCTCTTTTAGAGGGGAAAAAGTGCGTCTTATACTCCAAAAGATACGGTAGGTTACCAAGATTATAGTTTATAGTTTTATTGATTTGTATGCCACCCACTCCCGAAGGATTCCGGGCGGCTTACAATAAAACAAGGGAGGGGGAATAATACACAAACAACATTAAAATATACAACAGTCACAATCTCCGGGGGGGCTGGATATTTCGAGAGCCCCCCGGCCTGCTGGAGCAGCCAGGACTTAACAGCTTTGCGGAAGGCCGGGAGGGTAGTAAGGGTACGGATCTCCATGGGGAGATCGTTCCAGAGGGCTGGAGCTGCAACAGAGAAGGCCCTCCCCCGGGGAGTCGCCAGCCGGCATTGGCTGGCAGATGGAATCCGGAAGAGACCTAACCTGTGTGATCGAATCAGTCTATGGGAGGTGATCGGCAGGAGGCGGTCTCTCAGGTACCCAGGTCTGATGCCATGTAGGGCTTTATAGGTAACGACCAGCACCTTGAAGCGGATCCGGAGACTAATGGGTAGCCAGTGCAGCTCGCGGAGGATAGATCACAGTTAATTCACAGCAGTCAGCCCCCTCCGATCCAAAGTTGCTAAGTTTGCAAAGATTTACTTTTAAATCCCGGTTTGAATTAACGATTCGAAGGCAGGCCAGGCCTCTCCCTGGGATCCACTTTGTTACAATTAACAAGAATTCCCCCCCCCCCTCCCTCCTTTCTCTTGAAGGAAACTTTCCTCCGCCGACCACTCCCGAGGAACTAGGGGCTCGCATCCTGATCCAGGAACGCTACGAGAAGTTCGGGGAGAGCGAAGAGGTGGAGATGGAGGTGGAATCGGACGACGAAGATGACAAGCAAGATAAGACGGACGAGACTCCCTCCCAGCTGGACCAGGATACCCAAGTGCAGGACATGGACGAAGTGAGTGATGAAAACAGACCCCCTCATTGGGGGGAGGGGGGAACCTTGACGGGTTTTTCCTCCGAATCTCACGCTTGGGTGGTATGATTGAATTGAATTCTGTATTGGCCAAGTGTGATTGGACACACAAGGAATTTGGCTTTGATGCATATGTTCTCAGTGCACATAAGAAGACAAGATGCATTCGTCAAGAATCATAAGGTACAACACTTAATGAGAGTCATAGGGTATAAATAAGCAATCAGGAAACAATATCAATAGAATGTGGAATAGAATAGAATAGAATAGAAATATAGAATAGAATGGAATAGAAAATATGGAATGAAATAGAATAATAAGAACAGAATAGAATAGAATAATAAAAATGGAATGGAATAGAGTAAGAATAGAATAATAATGGAATGGAATAGGAATAATAAGAATGGAATAGAATAGAATAAAAAGAATGGAATAGAAGAAGAATAGAATAAAAAGAATGGAATAGAATAATAAAAATGGAATGGAATAGAATAAGAATAATAAGAATGGAATAGAATAAGAATAGATTAGTAAGAATGGAATAGAATAATAAAAATGGAATAGAATAGAATAATAAGAATGGAATAGAATAAGAATGGAATAGAATAGAATAATAAAAATGGAATGGAATAGAGTAAGAATAGAATAATAATGGAATGGAATAAGAATAAGAATGGAATAGAATAAGAATAGAATAATAAGAATGGAATGGAATAGAATAAGAATAGATTAATAGGAATGGAATAGAATAATAAAAATTGAATAGAATAGAATTAGAATAGAATAATAAAAATGGAATGGAATAGAATAAGAATAGAATAATAAGAATGGAATGGAATAAAATAAGAATAATAATGGAATAGAATAAGAATAGATTAATAAGAATGGAATGGAATAGAATTAGAATAGAATAATAAAAATGGAATGGAATAGAATAAGAGTAGAACAGAATTAGAATTCTTTATTGGCCAAGTGTGATTGGACACACAAGGAATTTGTCTTTGGTGCAGATGCTCTCAGTGTACATAAGAACAAAAATTCATTCATCAGGAATCCTAAGGTACTACAACACTTAATGATAGTCACAGGGTACAAATAAGCAACCAGGAAACAATATCAATATAAATCGTAAGGATATAAGCCACAAAGTTACAGTCCTGCAGTCATCAGTGGGAGGAGATGGGTGTTAGGAATGATGAGGAGACTAATAGTAATAGTGATGCAGCCTTAGTGAATGGTTTGACAGTGCTGAGGGAATTAGTTGTTAAGCAGAGTGATGGTGTTGGGGGAAAAAAACTGTCCTTGTGTGTCTAATTGTCTTGGTGTGCAGTGCTCTATAGTGTCATTTTGAGGGTAGGAGTTGAAACAATTTGTGTCCAGGATGCGAGGGGTCTGTAGATATTTTCACGGCCCTCTTTTTGACTCTTGCAGTGCGCAGGTCCTCAATGGAAGGCAGGTTGGCAGCCATTGCTTCTTTCTGCCGTTCTGATTCTCCTCTGACGTCTCCGTCTGCCTTGTTGGGTTGCAGAGCCAAACCAGACAGTGATGGAGGTGCAGATGAGAGACTCAATCCTTCCTCTGTAGAACAGAATCAACAGCTCCTTAGGCAGTTTGAGCTTCCTGGGTTGGTGCAGGCAGAACAGATTGAGTGATCTTCAGGGCTTGGAAGTGGATGGGAGCAATTGGAGATTAATTACTGCCCTCTCACCCTCCTCTTCCTCCTCCTTTTTTTCCCCCTGACTTTTGAAGGGTTCTGACGACGAAGACGACAGCCAGAAGGTGCCCCCACCTCCAGAGACTCCGATGCCCCCACCGCTGCCCCCGACTCCAGATCAAGTCATCGTCCGGAAAGATTATGATCCGAAAGGTAAGATGACCTCCAGAGCCTGTGTCAGTGTCTCTTAACCTTGGCCACTTGACAAGACGAGTGGACCTCAACTCCCAGAATTCCCCAGGCAACGCTAACTTTACCTGGAGGTTTATTTTGCGCATTCTGGTCTCCGCAGCCAGGGAGGGGGCGGGGGGAAAAAAACCCATTCCTAACACGTGACTTTTCTGCTCCCTCCAGCTTCCAAGCCTCTGCCCCCAACCCCAGCTCCAGACGAGTATCTGGTCTCCCCCATTACGGGGGAGAAGATCCCTGCCAGCAAAATGCAGGAACACATGCGGATCGGCCTTCTGGATCCCCGCTGGTTGGAACAAAGAGACCGTTCTTTGCGAGAGAAGCAGACGGATGACGAAGTGTATGCCCCAGGTGAGCCCAGCCAGCATCTCCTCGCTAGCCGTCACGGACTAATTAACTACTTATTTTAATACTTTGGATTCGATTGACATGGAATATTGGTGAGGTGCTAGGGACGCGATCGCTCAGTGGCTAAGACGCTGAACTTGTCAGTCAGAAAGGTCGGTGTCAGCACCTCTCCATTAATTAATTAGGAAAGAAAGACCACGAGACTCCATGGGTGGAAATCAAGTGTACTTTTACTAATTAAGAATGATTAAAGGCATAGCGAAGCGAAGTCTGATTATTTAGGCGCGAAAGCGATTGATATATAGACTAGCCCATTCCCCACCCCTTGGCATCACAGTTCCAGTCCAATCATAATTCTTCCAAGTGTCAGGTGTGAGATAACTTCAAAAGGCATCACGAAGATGGAATGTTGGTGCCGTTAGTCCTGGCGGGAACACCCACGCATGCGTAGTCCGATCAGCCGGTGAACTCCAGAACCTTCCTCCAGCACAATGAGTAACCCCTCCCAAATACCATGCCCTCCCTCCCCGTTTCATGGCAGCTGAAGCGATAGCAAAGCAGAGGCTGACAGTCAGCAGTTCGAATCCCCTTTACAGGTCTCCTGCTTGAGCAGGGGGTTGGACTAGAAGACCTCCGAGGTCCCTTTCCACTCTGTTATCCTGTTAAAAAGACCCTCTATCTGAAGATGAACCTTACGTATGAGCCAGCCCATTCTGTTTACTTACTTACACACTCAATTCTCCTTGCTGTGACATGTTCGGCTGTAACACCCACCTCAAATTGTACCAACTTTTTTCATCATTAACATTTAACCAGGTGTGATGATAACGTTAGAGAATTTGCTACACTTTAATATACAGGTAGTCCTTGACTTATAGGGATGCCGTGGATCAGTGGCTAAGACGCTGAGCTTGTCGATCAGAAAGGTTCGGCAGTTTAGCGGTTTGAATCCCTAGGACCAGGTAACAAAGTGAGCTCCCGTGACTTGTCCCAGCTTCTGCCAACCGAGCAGTTCGAAAGCAGGTAAAAAATGCAAGTAGAAAAATAGGAGCCACCTTTGATGGGAAGGGAACAGCGTTCTGTTCGCCTTCGGCGTTGAGTCACGCCGGCCACATGGCCACGGAGGCGTCTTCGGACAGCGCTGGCTCTTCGGCTTTGGAACAGAGATGAGAACCGCCCCCTAGAGTCGAGAACGACTAGCACATACGTGCGAGGGGAACCGTTACCTTATTGGTGAGGTAAATTATTCTGCAGCAGTTCAGACCATCTGTAAATTTATTTCTAGGAAACGTTGCACCTGGGATATGTTTAATGTTTTAAAAATGAAGAGCCACCTACATTACGACTGTTTAGCAACCGTTCAGTTATAGAGAGCCGAGGTGGCGCAATGGTTAGGGTGCAGTACTGCAGGCCACTTCAGCTGACTGTTATCTGCAGTTCAGCGGTTCAAATCTCACCGGCTCAAGGTTGACTCAGCCTTCCATCCTTCCGAGGTGGGTGAAATGAGGACCCAGACTGTGGGGGCGATATGCTGACTCTGTAAACCGCTTAGGGAGGGCTGAAAGCCCTATGAAGCGGTATATAAGTCTAACTGCTATTGCTATAATGCTGAAAAAATTGACTGACAATCCTTATAGCCATAGCAATCACGCTTAAGACTTATATACCGCTTCATGGTGCTTTCCAGCCCTCTCTAAGCGGTTTACAGAGTCAGCCTCTTGCCCCCCAACAATCCGGCTCCTCCTTTTACCCACCTCGGAAAGACAGAAGGCTGAGTCAACCTTGAGCTGGTCATAATCGAACTCCTGGCAGTCGGCAGAGTTAGCCTGCAATACTGCATTCTAACCTCTGTTACCACAGTTATACCTAACAACTGTCATAGCATCTCTTCAGTCACGTCATTAAAATTCAGTTTCTTGGCAACCAGCATGCGTTTATTAAGGGTGCAGGGTCGCCGCACCATCACAACAACGACTTTGTGAGTGAGGTGGAGAGGCAGTGACTGGCCCAAGGTTATCCAGTTGGTTTTCATAGCCAAGGCGGGACCTGAACTCACAACCTCTGGCTTCCTAGCAAGAATGGTGCCCTCTGGAATGAGGTCCTTCCCAAGATCCGGACCTCCCCTGCCCTGATGGCATCTAGGAAGGCTTCAAAAGACCTAGAATGGACTCCTGTTAGAGATAATTGATGTATTTTTTTTGGGGGGGGGGTGTTTCTTGTGTTGATGTTGTATGCCAGTGGTTCCCAAACTTGGCAACTTTAAGACTTGTGGACTTCAACTCCCAGAATTCTCCAGCCAGCTCAGCAGTTGAAGTCCACAAGTCTTAAAGTTGCCAAGTTTGGGAACCACTGTTGTATGCTATTGTGTTATTTCTGTAATTTTATGTTTATATTATAAATAATATTTTTTTCCCAGCTAGGTGGCCTCACGGATCTCATTATAAATCAGTCAATCTTTTCTGGCAGTTGGGGATCTTTGAATTGTGTCCCATCTTGGGGAAAAAGAAATGAAACCTTTTCTTAATTCCTGTCCATTTAGGCCTGGATATTGAAAGCAGTTTGAAGCAGCTGGCTGAACGCCGTACGGATATTTTTGGTGTAGAGGAAACGGCTATCGGCAAGAAAATTGGTGAAGAAGAGATCCAGAAGCCCGAAGAGAAGGTATGTCCCTGACAGGGCAGCCAGGAGAAGGTCTTCCCTTCCACACCTGGCCGGCCATTTCACCTGCAGCCAGAGGTGCTTTCTTTTTTTTCAAGAGGCAACTGGACTTTTCTGGTTTCTCTCTGAAGACGTTTCGCTTCTCATCCAAGAAGTTTCTTTGGCTCTGACTGGATGGTGAGGAATGGAAGGATTTTACACTTAGTATAAATATGTTTGGAGAGAGAATGAGTGGTGTGGTGGCCTCAGGGTGGAGCCCTCGCCTCACAGTCAGGAGGCGGTGACTTCGATCCTAGGCAGAGGCAGATATTTCTCTCTGGGCACAATGAGAATTGATCTGCTGAACAAAACTCCGTACTGGTGACAGGGAACGGCATCCGGCCATTCAAAAACTCTGCTGGCTCCATTCAGTTGCTCAAACTCCACCCCTGCAAGGGATTATGGGGTCGTTAAGAGGGTGATGATCAGTAGTCATTATGAAATGACATCAGGAGTGGTGGTGGGGTGGCCTACAGGTGGAGCTCTCGCCTCACAGTCAGGAAGCTGTGAGTTCGATCCTAGGTAGCGGCAAATATTTCTTTTCTCCGGGCGCACTGAGAATATATGTGTTGAACAAAACTCCGTACTGGCGACAGGGAACAGCATCCGGCCATTCAAACACTCTGCTGGCTCCATTCAGTTGCTTAAACTCCACCCCTGCAAGGGATTATGGGGTTGTTAAGAGGATGATGATCAGTAGTCATTATGAAATGACATCAGGAGTGGTGGTGGGGTGGCCTAGAGGTAGAGCTCTCGCCTCACAATCAGGAAGCTGTGGGTTCAATCCTAGGTAGCGGCAGATATTTCTCTTCTCTGGGCACACTGAGAATATGTGTGTTGAACAAAACTCCGTACTGGCGACAGGGAACGGCATCCAGCCATTCAAACACTCTGCTGGCTCCATTCAGTTGCTCAAACTCCACCCCTGCAAGGGATTATGGGGTCGTTAAGAGGGTGATGATCAGTCATTATGAAATGACATCAGGAGTGGTGGTGGGGTGGCCTAGAGGTGGAGCTCTCGCCTCACAGTCAGGAGGCTGTGAGTTCAATCCTAGGTAACGGCAGATATTTCTCTTCTCTGGGCACACTGAGAATATGTGTGTTGAACAAAACTCCGTACTGGTGACAGGGAATAGCATCCGGCCATTCAAACACTCTGCTACTTCCATTCAGTTGCCCAGACTCCACCCCGCAAGGCATTGGGGGGAGTTAAATGAAGATGAAATGATGATGATCAGAATATATATCGATACTGACCGAGCTTGACCCTTGTTTCAGGTGACCTGGGACGGCCACTCAGGCAGCATGGCCAGGACGCAGCAGGCTGCCCAGGCCAACATAACCCTGCAAGAGCAGATTGAGGCCATCCACAAGGCCAAAGGGCTGGTGCCAGAAGACGACACCAAGGAGAAAATCGGGCCGAGCAAACCCAACGAGATGCCTCCGCCTTTGTCCTCGGCCCCCAACATGCCGAGCGGTGCTCCGCCCATTGCCTCCATGCCCCGCCCTCCTGCGGTAAGCCCTTCCCCAAGCGAACCTTCCCTCCTTAGCCCCCCTCGCCTGCTGTAGATACAGGTAGCCCTCAACAACAGTTCATTTGGTGACTGAAGTTATGGCATCACTGGAAAAAATGACTTACGACCGTTTTTCACACCTACGGCCATGGTCATGTGACCAAGGTTCCAGGTTCCTATTTGTGACATTTGCAATGTCTGCGAGTCACACTTTCACGACCGTCCCACAATGGGGAAGCCAGATTCACTTAACAACAGGGTTATTAACAACTGCAATGAGTTTATTAACTTATTTTTATTTTATTAATCGCCGGGGTTGTTAACTTTTAACAACCGTGGCAAGGAGAGTCATTAAATGGGGCCAAAGTTTGCTTAACGAACGTCTCACTGAGCTTGTCTTTGGGCTCAGTCGTGGCCGTAAGTCGAGCGCTCCTTGTACCGACTTCATCTCGGCAGTCAAAATGTTTGCATGGTTAGGTTTGTATCCTGCCTTCCTTTGTACCGTATTTTTCGGAGTATAAGACGCACCAAGATTTTGAAGAGGTAAATTAAAAAAAAAAAAAGTTTTTGCCCTCTGCAGGCCTCCCAAACCCTCTGCACGCCTCGTTTTTTGTGAAAAACTGCAAAGTGCTCCTGGGGGCTTGGGGGGGCGGGCAAAAATGAGCAAAAAACGGCTCCTTTTTTTTTGTGCAAAAAACAGGACATGCATAGGTTTTGGAAGGCTTAGAGATTACTCCTAGGGGTTGGGAGGCAAAAGTGAGCAAAAAACAGGGCATGCATTGGCTTTGGAAGGCTTATAGATTACTCCTAGGGGTTAGGGGTGCAAAAACGAGCAAAAAACGGCCCCTTTTTTTTGCAAAAAACAGGCCATGCATAGGTTTTGGAAGGCTTATAGATTACTTCTAGGGGTTAGGGGTGCAAAAACGAGCAAAAAACTGCCCCCTTTTTTTGCAAAAAAACGGTATGCATAGGCTTTGGAAGGCTTATAGATTACTCCTAGGGGTTGGGGGGCAAAAACGAGCAAAAAACGGCCTACTTTTTGCTCGTTTTTGCCCTCCACAGCCCCCCACTTTGCAGGCCTCCCAAACCCTCTGCACGTCCATTTTTGTGAAGGGGGTGGGGTTCAGGGAGGCCCAAAATGCTGCATTCGGTGTATAAGATGCACCCAGATGTTCACCCTCTTTTTTTTTTTTTTTGCGAGAAAAAGGTGTGTCTTATACTCTGAAAAATACAGTAAGTTCTCCTTCACCCTCTTTCCCCCACAATCCCTGGGCGGTGGGCTCATCCAAGGTGACCCGGCCTCTGCTCCAGAGTGAAATTGAAAATATCCTGGTTTCCGGTCTGGTCCCTTTCCCACAGCTCCCCTTTGACTCTGGTTTGCCTTCCAGATGCCCCCTCCAGTTCGCACCACTGTCGTCAGCGCAGTGCCGGTCATGCCTCGTCCCCCGATGACGTCCGTGGTCCGCTTACCACCCGGTTCCGTCATCGCCGCTCCAATGCCCCCCATCATCCACGCCCCCCGGATCAATGTCGTCCCGATGCCACCCTCGGCTCCACCTATTATGGCCCCACGGCCTCCTCCCATGATTGTACCCACAGGTCAGTGCTCCTCTTCATAGCCGTCACTGTAGGAAACACGGACGGGTCCTCCGGATCCAAGGTCTCTGGGGGGTTTCTGGAGGTACATCCTTCCCAACGCTCACCCACCCCATAGCGCCTTCAACAGCGCCCTCAAAAAACATTTGCCAGGTGTCGCTTTTTAAGAGAGCATGCTTTCACTCCAAAAAAAAGACCGTTTTGCTACAAAATTCCACGTAAGATTTTATTGCTGCAAAAAAACAACCCACCACCCCATTTTGAGCTGAAGGTAAATGTTCTTAATTTGGAGGAGGCCAACATTCTGGCTACTTTAAAGCAAAATTTTAAGCATAACCTAAGCCAGACTCAAACCACGTTCTGGCTCGATAGGTTACGCCTACAGCATGATGGTTCTAAATGGTAAAAATGCACGAACCCATTCAGTCGTGACCTAGTCAGCAATAGCAATAGCAGTAGACTTATATACCGCTTCATAGGGTTTCAGCCCTCTCTAAGCGGTTTACAGAGAGTCAGCATATTGCCCCCAACAATCTGGGTCCTCATTTTACCCACCTCGGAAGGATGGAAGGCTGAGTCAACCCTGAGCCGGTGAGATTTGAACCGCTGAACTGCTGATCTAGCAGTAGCCTGCAGTGCTGCATTTAACCACAGCGCCACCTTGGCAAACAGGTAATTAAGAACAAAACCGAATTACTTCAGTATTTATATTCAGATATTGTTTGGTGGCTCAGTGGCTGAGCTTGTCGATCAGAAAAGTCGGCAGTTTGGCGGTTCGAATCCCTAGCGCCGCGTAACAGAGTGAGCTCCTGTGACTTGTCCCATCTTCTGCCAACCTGGCAGTTCGAAAGCACGTAAAAAAAAAATGCAAGTAGAAAAACAGGAACCACCTTTGGTGGGAAGGGAACAGCATTCCATGCACCTTCGGCGTTGAGTCACACCAGCCACACGACCATGGAGATGTTTTCGGACAGCGCTGGCTCTCCGGCTTTGAAACGGAGATGATCACCAACGCCCCCTAGAGCTGAGGTGGCGCAGTGGTTAAATGCAGCACTGCAGGCTACTTCAGCTGACTGCAGTTCTGCAGTTCAGCTGTTCAAATCTCACCGGCTCAGGGTTGACTCAGCCTTCCATCCTTCCAAGGTGGGTAAAATGAGGACCTGGATTGTTGTTGGGGGCAATATGCTGTCTCTGTAAACCGCTTAGAGAGGGCTGAAAGCCCTATGAAGCGGTATATAAGTCTAACTGCTATCGCTATTGCTATAGTCGGGAACAACTGGCACATATGTGCGAGGGGAACCTTTACCTTATTGTTTAGTGATCCTCTGTTCCTTTAGATGCAATGCTCTAGTAGTGAATGTTTGCTCTCTCTCCCTAAATTGCTTTGGGTTGTTTTTAAAAAATCTGTATCCAAGCAGCAGTCACTTTATACATCCCTCTTTCATCCAAAGAACTCTTAAAAAGTGCAGAAAGAGATGATGGGCACAGGCATTATTTGCCAACCTTGGTCTCAACGAAACTTGTTTTGTAAAAAAAATAAAAAATTAGCACACCTTGTCCTCCTCATCCAGTCCATCTTCCTAATTTTGTTTCTTATTCCCCCTTTTTTTTGGAGGGGGGGGGTTGCACTGGGAGTTTTCCATTGGTATGGAAGAAAGCACGCTACCCACCCCCCACCCCCTAATCCTTAGAATTCAGTTAAATAAACGTATACATACTGTTCGCCTGCATCCTGGTTGCTGGGTAAATTAACAGACTGGGATTTGCATTTCAGGTTGAAACACCGGAGGGGGTGTGTGGAGTTATGATCATAAACTTCAATTGAGCTAAGCTGTTGAACTAATGATATTTAATTTTTACAATATAGGCTACAGACAGGGACCAGTCGGCAGTCCAGGTAACTTCTTCAATGTCACTGTGATCTCAGCTAATCGCTAACCTTCCATGTTCAGCTCTGATTGGCATGCATTCACCACTTCTTGTCTGTCCAGAGTGGGGAACCCTGGCAAGTCCCTCACTTCTGTCTCTCTGTCTGTCTGTCCTTCGGATCCTGTAGATTCTTTGCCCTGACTGTTGCTGCTCTTTAAGATGTTGTGGTTGCATGCTAACTTGGATGCCGGAGGTCCACCTCGCGAGGGAGCTTAGAGGCCTCCTATGACAGAGGGACCCATCGTATCGCAAGCAATAATAATAATAATAATTCGCTGAGCTACATTGCTGTAAATTGTTGTGCAGCTGTTAAGGTTGGCTTGTCAAGTAACAAGCAGGGAAGTCTGTGGCATTTGCTTTAAAAAAAAAAAAGTGGAGTTCGCAAGCACAATAATGTGCCACACAGTGGCCAAAACGGGGGATGTGTCCAGATCGAAGTCAAATAGCTACTTGAGATGGGATGGCTTCAAGTTCCCACTTTGAATTGGGACTCGATGACCTTAAAAGGATCTCAGTCCCCTCTTTAAGAGTTTTAGGACAGGTAGAGATCTCGGCAGCACAGGTTGCAAAGAGTCGATCAGCGCATCCCCTCGCTGGGCACGTCACAAAGGAAGTGCAGAGGGCATCACCACTTTGTGACAAGATACCATCTGGAGGCGAGGCATTCCCTCTTATTTAACCTTCATGTTTCTCCTGCAAAACCCAAGTTTTCCTGGCCAAAGAAATGCCAGCGTTCCAAATAGCATCCAAAAGTAAATCAGAATCCGAGGCAAAGTATTTCTCAAAGTTCCAATTTATTAAGAGAGCCACGTTGGCACATCTGGGGAAACCTGAATCTGAAAGCTTCCTGGTTCAAGATCTTGCCCTCCACACACCCACAAGTCCATCCCATGGTCCAATCATCCACTGCCATGCTGACAGCTTCCATCCATCCAGTTTCAGTCAGGTGAATTGAATTGAATTGAATTTATTGCACTTATATGCTGCCCTTTTCCCCGGAGGGGACTCAGGGCGGCTCACAATCCAAGTCAGGGAAGGGGATACAGATAAGGGATAAAAAGACGAACAGAACAATACACAATTTAAAAGCATACAACAACCATACCATTCGAGGGGGGGGCAAAAGCTCTTTAGCCCCAGGCCTGTCGGAACAGCCAGGTTTTAAGGGCTTTGCGGAAGGCCTGGAGGGTGGTGAGGGTTCGAATCTCCACGGGGAGCTCGTTCCAGAGGGTCGGAGCAGCCACAGAGAAGGCTCTCCTCCGGGTAGTCTCCAGCCGGCATTGGCTGGCGGATGGAATTCGGAGGAGGCCTAATCTGTGGGATCTAATCGGTCTATTGGAGGTAATTGCAAAGTGCAGAGACAAAGGAATGACCTTGGATTTCTAGAAAGAATGTTGTTATGGCTACATAGCATCTAACCCCGTACAATCCCATTTTCCCACCATAGAAAAGGCACAGTAGAATAACAGAAAGTGTGGCAGGCCAAAGACCCAAAAGAAAAGATGGCTGCAGGCCTGACAACACTTTTGGGACAACCATGACCTGGATGACAGAGAATCTCCCTAGACTTTTGGCCGATGGGGTATCTGGCTTGTGCGGCATTTGGGGGGAAGAGAGAGGGGTGCCAGGCCTCCCCTAGGCTTTCAGCTGATTTTTTTTTAACGCAGCTTTATTATTATTATTTATTTATTTTGGCTTTGGGGTTACGACTGGTTACTTCCTCCTCTCCTCCTTTTCTTGTGTCTTCCCCTCCTCCAAGGCAGCGGGTGTCCCAACGGGTCTCGTGCTTGAAGAGCCGCCGTGGTCTTGCCTGCCTGCTAAGGAAGCGCATTCGGGCCCTGCATTGTTGCATGCATCAAAAAGCAGCTGGCCTTTGCAATATTCTCCGTGAAGAAAACGGGGGGGGGGGGGGGCTTAACACGGGCATTTTTGTGACCGCTGTTTTCAAGAGGCCGTTTAACTCAGGCAAAGGAGGAATCCCGACCGTTAATTCTGAATCCGACTCGGAAATAAAACCACTTGAGCGCCGTGTTTGCACCCGCTGCTTGAGGACGTTGTAGAACACCATTTCTCCTCCCCCTACCCCGCACCGCCTTCCAAATATCACCGCCAGTTTTCTTGTCAAACCAGCGTTTCTGTTGTTGCAGCTTTTGTTCCAGCGCCCCCTGTAGCTCCTGTTTCTGCTCCGTCCCCCATGCCTCAAGTCCACCCCCCACCCCCCATGGAGGATGAGCCGGCCTCCAAGAAACTCAAGTCCGAAGAGAACCTGATGCCGGAGGAAGAGTTTCTCCGCCGAAACAAGGTGCAGAGTCATGCCCTTTTATGCCATGCAGACGGTCCTTGGCTTACGACCAAAATCGAACCCGAAATGTCCATAGCTAAGCAAGTTTTCTTCCATTTTACTTCCTTACTTGCTAAGGGAATCGCAGCAGTTGTTAAGTTCGGGGGTTGAGTCAATCTGGCTTCCCCATTGGCTTCGTTTTTGTCGGAAGGTCACAGATAGTGACCCCGGAAACAACCGCAACGGTCGTAAATTCATGCCAGTTGGCAAGCGTCTGGATTTTGATCACATGACCACAGGGACATTGCAGTGATTACAAGGGTGGATAAAACATCATAAGTCACTTTCTTCAGTGGCCTTATAACGTCAAATGGTCGTTAAATGAATGGTTGTAAGACAAGGACTAACTGTAACCTTTGTGGTAAATCTGGGGTATGTCATTTCCTTGGGGCCGGTTTAGCTAATTTCACAAATTTCCTTGGGGCAGTGTTTCTGAAACTCGCCCCTTTTAAGAAGTCTGGATTTCAATTCCCAGAATTCCCCAGCCAGCTCTGCTGGCTGGGGAATTCTGGGAGTTGAAGTCCAGTGTCAGGGTTCCAAGTAACCTACCCACAGCAAACAAAATCTCTGAGGCAGGTAGATTTCTTAAAGAATAAGTTTATTGGATATGTGACATTGGCACCAGCTGGTGAAAACCGACTCTTGAGCATTCCTGCAGTTTCCACGTAATTAAAAGTAAAAGTTTTTCACTTTCTCAAAACAATCAGTCACATGGTCCAATCGGGATACACCTCCAGTTGCTAAGTGACTCCAGTCCCCTCCTTCCGAGCACCTGCAGGAATGACCTTGGTTCTCAAGAGAAAATATTTTGCTTTGACTAAAACACCCCAACTCTCTCTATTTCCCCCCCTATCCCTCCAGTGTGTCAGGGCTCAAAATGGCCTCTTCGGGGGTTGACATCCAGACTTCTGAACACTGCTTGAGAAGTTCTATTCCGATAGTCCTAGACTTACGACTATAATCGAGCCCGCAAATTTGGCCATATGTCGTGACAGTCATGAATGGAAGGTTGGAACCAGCCCTTTTCTAAAACAATCCAGAAAGGGCCGGCGTTGCATCTAAAACTCAAATTTCAGTGATTTTCCTTGATTTCTCCTCCTCCTCATTTCTGCCCCGCCAGGGTCCAGTTACCGTCAAGGTCCAGGTGCCGAACATGCAGGACAAAACGGAATGGAAGCTGGGTGGCCAAGTCCTGGTGTTCACCCTCCCGCTCTCCGACCAGGTACGTAAGTTGGCCAACATTCTACAGGTAGAACCGTTCATTCAGCGGCCGTTCAGAGTTACGGCGTCAGAAACATTAGGCTCAGTTGTAACCCGCTTTGATCCGAGTCCTGGAGGAGGAGCCCCCACACCAGTGTAACTTCAGATGGCCACTAATGGTTTTAAGTCAAGGAATTCCTGGGTTTAAAGCACAGTCAAGTTCGTCCGGGTGCTTCTTAACTTTCCATCATGGCAAAATAAGGGCAAAGGTTCCCCTCGCACATATGTGCCAGTCGTTCCCGACTCTAGAGGGAGGTGCTCGTCTCCGTTTCAAAGCCGGAGAGCCAGCGCTGTCCGAAGACGTCTCCGTGGTCATGTGGCCGGCATGACTCAATGCCAAAGGCGCACGGAACACTGTTCCCTTCCCACCAACGGTGGTTCCTGTTTTTCTACTTGCATTTTTAACATGCTTTCTAACTGCTAGATTGGCAGAAGCTGGGACGAGTCATGGGAGCTCACTCCGTTACGCGGCACTCAGGATTGAACTGCTGGCCTTTCTGATCGACAAGCTCAGCGTCTTAGCCACTGAGCCACCGCGTCCCAGTCATGGCAAAATCCTTGGGGCTTTTTTTGATTCTTCCCTGATGCTTATACCATCTTTTCCTAAAGAGCGCCTGTTTCCTTTGGCCCGCAGGTTTCCGTTATCAAGGTGAAGATTCACGAGGCCACCGGCATGCCCGCCGGGAAACAGAAACTCCAGTACGAGGTGAGTCCCCCGGCCTTGGAAATGGAACCCCTTCCGCTTCCGATGCCACAATTCACCAGGTAGATCCTCCTCCTTTACTCCAGCTGTAGTCTTCCTGACACAGAGTCACTGGCTTAGAATGAACTTTTTTCTCCTTGTTTCCTCTTCCACCGCTTCTCAGCTTGAATTACTTCCCGTAATCATTGGCTGTGAATGCCAACCGGATATTCTTTGGAGAACAGAATAGAAATAGAATAGAATTAGAATAGAATTATAATTGGATGAGAAGAGAAGAATAGAATTAGAATAAAATAGAGTAAAATAAGAATAGAATAGAATTATAATTGGATGAGAAGAATAGAATTAGAATAAAACAGAATAGAATTCTTTATTGGCCAAGTGTGATTGGACACACAAGGAATTTGTCTTTGGTGCAGATGCTCTCACTGTACATAAAAAGACAAGATACATTCATCAAGAATCCTAAGGTACTACAATACTTAATGATAGTCATAGGGTACAAATAAGGAACCAGGAAACAATATCAATATAAATCGTAAAGATACAAGCCACAAAGTTACAGTCCTGCAGTCATCAGTGTGGGGAGATGGGTGAGAGGAACGATGAGAAGACTAATAGTAATGTGGTAATGCAGACTTGGTGAATAGTTTGACAGTGGGGAGGGAATTAGTTGTTTAGCAGAGTGATGGCGTTCGGGGAAAAAACTCTCCTTATGTCTAGTTCTTCTGGTGTGCAGTGTCCTATAGAGTCATTTTGAGGGTAGGAGTTGAAACAATTTGTGTCCAGGATGCGAGGGGTCTGTAGATATTTTCACAGCCCTCTTTTTGACTCGTGCAGTGCGCAGGTCCTCAATGGAAGGCAGGTTGGCAGCCCTTGTTTCTTTCTGCTGTTCCGATTCTCCTCCGAAGTCTCCGTCCGTCTTGTTGGGTTGCAGAGCCAAAACCAGACAGTGATGGAGCTGCAGATGAGGGACTCAATCCTTCCTCCGTAGAACAGAATCAGCAGCTTCTTGGGAAGTTCGAGCTTCCCGAGTTTGAGCAGAACAAGTCTGCGTGTATTCAGTGCGTGGGTGCATGGATCTTGCCCCCTCCCCGCCTCCCCAAAAAATCAGTCTGTCTGGCATTGGCCCAAAGCCTTAAGTGGATTTTCCACACACACACCCCAGGATGTTTCTCAGAGTGTTTTTAGCTAGATTCGTTGAGAAGGAGGAGGTGGGGGGCCGCAGGCTGCTTCTTGCCTTGATTAGTTTCCATCCATTGCTGCTTGTTCTGCCCTCTGGTGCTTCGGAGAATACGTTTACCCCTCCTCCCTTTGTGGCAGCCCCTCAAACACCGGAAGACTGCCATCATGTCACCCTTTTAAGTCTTGAAACTGGTCTTAATTGTCTTCCAGGGCATCTTCATCAAAGATTCCAACTCCTTGGCTTACTACAATATGATGAGCGGTTCAATGATCCACCTGGCGCTCAAAGAGAGAGGGGGGCGGAAGAAGTGAGCGCCCACCTCCGGCATGATGTACATCCAGCTGCCTAACTTTGCCACCTAAGTTTCAACCAGGCTTGTTGTGTGTGTGTCTTCTTCGGGCTAGTTTTGTTTGCCCTGTGCATTTGCTTGGTAATCCAGAGTCTAGAGGAAACCGACCTTAACCCATACCGTCTTTGTGAGAGATTTGTGCTAATCCCGTGTTCCTTTCCGCAGCTGGCGGTTGTATCCGTAGTGAGTTTTGTCTTCCAGCAAGTGGCTTGGTTTAATTCCTCGTCGGGGTCTTTTCCCCCTAGCAGGCTGATCCCTCGCAGGGTCTGGGTTTGATGTAATCTTGCGTCTTAAGATTAGTTGGGGTGGATCTCCTTTGGTTCGGAATCTTTTTACCCGTTGGGTGAACCAGTTTAATTTTCTAGGGACAAGCAAGTTTTGCTAGATTAATAAAAAAAAAAAAAAATCGATTTCCCACCTGAACCTTGTCAGGTCTCCTTGATTTTGAGATTGAGATTTGAGAAGTTTATTTATATGCTGCCCTTTTCCCTGGGGGGACTCAGGGCGGCTTACAACTCGAAAAAGGGGGGGGGGAAACAAACATTTAACACGTAGGACAATACATCATTAAAAACACAACATTCATACCATTCGGGTGGGTTACAGTCTTTAGCCCCAGGCCTGACGGGATAGCCAGATTTTGAGGGCTGTGCGGAAGGTCTGGAGGGTGGTGAGGGTACGAATCTCCACGGGGAGATCGTTCCATAGGGTCGGCAGGGTGGGTTCCTCCTCTCGGTTAGATGTTAGAAGCGCTTTCTCTTTTAGGGACCTAACTGGGGCTCGGTCTCGACAATTTTTTGCCCTCTGGAAAACATTCTGGGAGATTTGATGGCACACGGCTGTTCTTCGTCCCCTGAGCGTTTGACAGTGTGCAGATACGATAACACTATTTGTGTGTCCTTGCCCAGAATGTTTTCCAGAGAGGAAAAAATTGTCGAGACCGAGCCCCAGTTAGGTCCCTAAAAGAGAAAGCGCTTCTAACATCTAACCGAGAGGAGGAACCCACCCTGCCTGGCTTGGTGGGACGGGCACGTACCCTCAGAGAGAGGAAGTATGGCAAATATTCTGGTGCAATGTATTCGTGGCTTCAAAAGGGACAGCCAAGCACCTGGAGAAAGAAGCTGAAAGTCTTTGCCGCAGGATGGCTAAAGGAGGACAACCTTGTATCCTTTCCAAGCCCAGGTGGGTAAGAATTGTGTGTCGGGGTTCCAAGTGACACCTCTAACAAAAGGAAGACTCCCAACGCTTGAGTTTCCTCAGAGTTCCACTTCATTAGAGATGTCAGGTCGGCGCATCTGGGAAAACCCGAATCTGAGAGTTTCCGGGTTTTCCCCCGTGACCCGTCAAAACCGCAGTCCACAAAAGCGCGATCGACGAAAGCGCGCATTTGACGTCATCACAGCGCGACGAAAAAAATTAAAATTGAAATAAAATAAAATTAAAGCAAGCCGATTCACATAAAGGTAAGGGTTAGGGTTAGGGTTAGGTTAAGGGTTAGGGTTAGGTTAAGGGTTAGGGTTAAGTTTAGAGCGTTAGGGTTACGTTTAGCGTTAGGTTAAGGGTTAGTGTTAGGTTTAGCGTTAGGTTAACGGTTAGGTTTAGGGTTAGGTTTGGGGGGGTTAGGGTAAGGTTTTCGCTTATTTTACATTTTTCGATCACAGCGCAATGTTTTCGTCGCGCTGTGATGACGTCAAATGCACGCTTTCGTCGACCGCGATTTTGTCGTCCGCGGTTTTGTGGTGGAACCGTTTTCCACACCCAAAAGAAAGTTCAAGTCCCTGCCCCAGCACCCACAAGCCCATCACATGGCCCAATCAGGCACCGTCCCAACCTGGAGATGCCTCCCAGTCGCACCATTCGCAGCTGCAGGAATGACCTTGACTTTCTGAGAAAGAATGTTGTTATGGCTACATATCACCCATACTCTGTCTAATTCCCCCTTCCCGTTTTCCCCGCAGTAGAAAATGCAGCAGGCCTGAAATCCAAAAGGTGAAAAGATGGCTTCCAGGTCCGCCATTGTGGTGGAGACATTCTTCTCCCCCCACCCACCCCCCCAAGAAAAGAAAGGGGGACGCGCCACGCAAAGCCCAAAACATTTACGAACCAATGTGACGCTTTTGAGGCAGCGTAATCACCCTGCCTCAAAAGCCTCCTGTCTTGCTTGCAAAATTTTACATGGAAACCGGAAATTTCTTTTGTGAGGTGCGGGGGGGGGGGGGGGGAATTATCTCGCGAGACTTTCCAGGTGCCCGTCTGCTTTTGCAGAGAACGGCGGCCTGAAGTTGCGCAAGATCACACAAACACACACACACACACCAGAATATTCACTCTCGGGAGTGTGAAAAGCATTCACATGTCGATGAGATTGCTGGAAGCGAAATCGTCCCGCTCTCCGTGCTCCGTTTAGTGAGTCGGGCCAGGTAGGTTTTTTTTTGGGGGGGGGGGGGCGGCAGAGAGAAAGCATTGTGGGGAGCCGCACCTAAATCTCCCCCTGCCTACCCGAGTTTACAGCGAGTAAAGATCTCACCTGGATTTTGAATTTGGACTTTAGTGGTGATCATAGCGCCCTCTGCTGGTCCAAGCTGGGTGGGCATCCTAGGATAAAGAACTGCCAGGGGAGACAGGAGAGCATCTTCCAATATTTGAGGGGCTGCCCACAGAGAGGAGGGGGGGTCAAGCTATTCTCCAAAGCCCCCCGAAGGCCAGACAAGAAAGAATGGATGGAAACTGACCAAGGAGAGATTCAACCTGGAAATAAGGAGGAATTTTCTGACTGGGAACAATCAACCCATGGAACAGAAGTTGATTTTGGAAGTTGTGGGAGCTTCATCCCTGAGGCTTTCAAGAAGAGACTGGACTGCCATCTGTCAGAAATGGTGTAGGGTCTCCTGCTTGGGTGGGGTGGGGGAGATTCGACTAGATGACCTCCAAGGTCCCTTCCAACTCTGTTAATCTGAATCTATCTAAGATGATCAAAGGCCTGGAGGCTCAAACATACGATGAACGGTTGCAGGAACTGGGCATGGCTGGTCTAGTGAAGAGAAGGACCAGGGGAGACATGATAGCAGTTTTCCAATATTTGAGGGGCTACCACAGAGAGGAGGGGGTGGTCAAGCTATTTTCCAAAGCACCTTTGAAGGCCAGACAAGGAGAATGGATGGAAACTGACCAAGGAGAGATTCAACCTAGAACTAAAAGAGAAATTTCCTAAGAGTGAAAACAATTAACCAGTGGAACAACTTGCCTCCAAGGAGAGAAACTGACCAAGGAGAGATTCAACCTGGAAATGAGGAGGAATTTCCTGACAGCGAGAACAATCAACCCATGGAGCAGAAGTTGTGGGAGCTTCATCCCTGGAGGCTTCCAAGAAGAGACTGGACTGCCATCTGTCTGAAATGGAGTAGGGTCTCCTGCTTGGGTGGGGGGATTGGACTAGATGACCTCCAAGGTCCCTTTCCAACTCTGTTAATCTGGGAATTGGGATAGGACTCAACCCCAACAGGAAGTGAGGGGAGGGCGAGTGTGTGGGGGGGCACAGACAGTAGACCCTCTGTTGCACCAAGCCCAGAGGACGCAGCTCCCTTCAGGATCGACCAGGCAAAGGCGTAGCAGGGAGAGCCGGCAGGCAGGCAGGCCAGGCGTAGAGGAGGGAAGCTACGCAAGGCGCAGCCGGGGGGGGGGGGGGGAGGAGGGGGCGCATCCAAGGCAGACCCCCCCCCACGCCTCGGGCGGCCACGCGGAGCGCTGGGAAGCCACGTCCTCAGCGGGGAGCGACCTGAGCCGAACCGAGCCCACGGGGGGTGGGGGGGGTGGGAGGGGGAGCTGCCGGCCGCCCTCCCCTTTCATGTTGCTCTAAAGAGGGGGGGGGCGCTCGACCGTCGCCGCCGCCGGGTTCCGCGCTCGTCAGCACGCCGCCCTCCTGCGGGGAAACCTGGATTGAGCCCGGGCAGCTCGGGGCGCAACGAGTGGACCCCTCTTCTTCCTCTTCTTCCTCCTCTTCCTCTGCCTTCCTCCTCTGCCGTCCTCCCCTCCCGCCTCCTCTTCCTCCGCCTATCGCTCTTCCTCCTCTGCCTTCCTCCTCCTCCTCTGCCTTCCTCCTCCTCCTCCTCTGCCTTCCTTCTCCTTCTCTTCCTCCTCTGCCTTCCTCCTCCCCCTCCTCCTCTCCCTCCCTCCTCCCCTCCCTCTCCCTTCCCTCCCCCTCCTCCTCTCCTCCTTCTCCTCCTCCTCCTCCTCCCTCCTCCTCCTCCTTCCTCTCCTCGCCTTCCCCTCTCCTTCCTCCCCTCTCCTCCCTCCTCCGCCTCTGCACCCTCCCCCCTCCTCCGGCCTCCTCCTCCCTCCTCTCCCACTCCACCCCCCCTCCCCCCCCTCCCTCCCTCTGGGCCTTCCTTCTCGTCCTTCTGCCTTCCTCCTCCTCTTCCTCCCTTCCTCCGCCTCTCTCCTCTCTCCTTCCTTCTCCTCCTTCCTCCTCCTCCTCTACCTTCCTCCTCCTTCTCTTCCTCCGCCTTCCTCCTCCTCTTCCTTCCTTCTCCTCCTTCCTCCTCCTCCTCTGCCTTCCTCCTCCTTCTTCCTTCCTCCGCCTTCCTCCTCCTCTTCCTCTGCCTTCCTCCTCCACCACCTCTTCATCTGCCTTTTCTGCTTTCCTCCTCCTCCTCCTTTTCCTCTGTCGTCTTCCTCCTCCTCCTCCTCCTCCTCCTCCTCCTCCTCCTCCTCCTCCTCCCTCTTGCCAACGTCGGGACCAGCCGCGAAGCCTGCGGGCACAAGCGGCGGCTGACAGGCATGGAGGCGGCGGGCAGAGGGCCCGGGACGCGCTCTCTTTGCCCGGCTCTGCGCGCCCCTCTTCGGCCGCGGCTCTGCTGCCTCCTCTTCCTCCTCCTCCTCCTCCCGCGGCCGGGCAGCGGCACCTGGACCCGCGCGGGGCTCCAGTTCGCCTCCCGCAGGTAAGAGACGAGCTTTCCCCGCATTCCTCCACCCCTCCCCGCGGGGCAGGAGCCACAGGTACGCTGCTCCTGAAGGGGGAGGCTCCGCTTGGAGCGGGGCTTCCTGGCCAAAGCCCGTTCTCACGACCGGTCGAACCCCGAGCGAGCCGACGCGTGCCAGGCCAGCGTGTTGTGGGAATGCAGCTTGCAGGAGCTGGAACGGGCTCTGCGGGGAGCGCAAGAAAGAAACGTGAATCGCCCTCATTTAACTCTGGATGTTGTGTGTGTGAATGAGCTAGAATTGCCCCAATCTTTCATCTCAGTTTATGGAAGAAACCACCAGCCTTTTGGGTGGGTGGTCTGCGTGGACCCAAACAAATCAAGAAACCGTCATTATGGCATCTCATGCTGTAGTCTAGAACTGGAGGAATCAGTGCCCTGTTTTTTTTTTTTAAGCAAGTTCTAATTGCAGGGAGTTCCATAAAGTTCTAGTTGCAGGGAGTTCCATAGGTTGAGGATGCTTTGTATTGCTCCAGGGCAGAGGTGAAATCCAGCAGGTTCTGACAGGTTGTGGAGAACTGGTAGCAGAAATTTTGAATAGTTCGAAGAACCAGTAGTGGAATTTTAAGTAGTTCGGAGAACTGGTAGTGGAAATTTGAGTAGTTCAGAGAACTAGTAGCAGAAATTTTGAGTAGTTCAAAGAACCTGTAGCGGAAATTTTGAGTAGTCAGAGAACTGGTAGCAGAAATTTTGAATAGTTCGAAGAACCAGTAGTGGAAATTTTAAGTAGTTCGGAGAAACCTGTAGTGGAGATTTGAGTAGTTCCAGGAACTGGTAGCAGAAATTTTGAGTAGTTCAAAGAACCGGTAGTGGAAATGTTGAGTAGATTGGAGAACCAGTAGTGGAAATTTTAAGTAGTTCGGAGAACCTGTAGTGGAAATGTTGAGTAGTTTGGAGAAACCTGTAGCGAAAATTTTGGAGTAGTTCGGAGAACCAGTAGTGGAAATGTTGAGTAGTTCGGAGAACCGGTAGTGGAAATGTTGAGTAGTTTGGAGAACCAGTAGTGGAATTTAAGTAGTTCGGAGAACCAGTAGCGAAAATTTTGAGTAGTTTGGAGAACCGGTAGTGGAAATGTTGAGTAGTTCGGAGAACCGGTAGTGGGAAATGTTAGTAGTTCGGAGAACCGGTAGCGGAAAATGTTGAGTAGTTCGGAGAACCGTAGCGGAAATTTTGATGTAGTTCAGAGAACCTGTAGTGGAAATGTTGAGTAGTTCGGAGAACCGGTAGGCGAACATTTTGAGTAGTTCGGAGAACCGGTAGTGGAAATGTTGAGTAGTTCGGAGAACCGGTAGTGGAAATGTTGAGTAGTTCGGAGAACCTGTAGCAGATATGTTGAGTAATAGTTCAGAGAACCGGCAGCGGAAATGTTGAGTAGTTCGGAGAACCGGTAGATGAAAATTTGAGTAGTTCGGAGAACCAGGGCCGAAATTTTGAGTAGTTCGGTGAACCAATAGTGGAAGTTTTGATTAGTTCGGAGAACCGGCAAAATGCCACCTCTGGCTGGCCCCAGAGTGGGGTGGGAAGGGGATTTTGCAGTATCCTTCCCCTGCCACGCCCACCAAACCACGCCCACCCAAACCACGCCCACCAAGCCACACCCACCAAGCCCACACCCACAGAACCAATAGTTTAAAAAAAAAAATTCACCATTGCTTCCTGTTCCAAAATAACAGGGCACCAATCTGGCAAATGTTGGTAGATGTTAGAAGCCCTGGCCAAGATGGGCTCTACATGCCTGATTTGGGGTGTGGGGGGTGTGTGGGGGGTAAGGGGGCTTGATTTTTTTCATGCCAGCTAGGGAGCCCCTATCCTTTGGCTACCATCAAGGCTCAGAGAAGCTGTTTTGCTGGTGGAACTCTGAATTCTCCCCCTTTCCTGCCCCAACAGAGTTAAAACCGTCCAAGCCAAGGGCATCGCTGACAACATGAGTTGCGACAGTAAGCCAGGCATGGCCTGGGTATGTGGGGTCAGGATCCTTCCCATGAGGAAACGGAAAAAACAAATAAATCAGAATCTGGATAATGACGGGGAGGAAAGGGAGGTTGAGCATTTCCTGCTGACGGAGGAAGGAAGGAGGGTGGCTTTAATTATAGACCCAAGGCCAAGGGTCAGGGAGATGCCAGGCTGGGCCTCCAGGTTTCCTCTGGGGTGGACCTTCAGCAGCCTGGGCCAGAAAGAAACAAGGGCTGCCAACCTGCCTTCCATTGAGGACCTGCGCACTGCACGAGTCAAAAAGAGGGCTGTGGAAATAGCTACAGACCCTCGCATCTTTGACGTAATTGTTCCAACTTCTACCCTCAAAACGACACTACGAGTCACTGAGCACACCAAGACAACTAGACACAAGGAGAGTTTTTCCCCCCCAATGCCATCACTCTGCTAAACAACTAATTCCCCAACGCTGTCAGTAATTTACTAGACGTATTACTATTATTCTTCTCTTCCTTCCTCGTATCTCTCCTCTCCCCCACTTATGACTATAAACCATGTTGCTTCTAGTCTTTCATTTATTTTGTTTTATTTGTTTCCTATAAGATTTGATAGCTTATTAGTAACCTTGTCCATCACTAAGTGTTGTATCTTTTATTCTTAATGAATATATTCTATTTTATTTTCTTTATGTACACTGAGAGCATCGGCACCAGAGACAAATTCCAGTCCAGTCACACTTGGCCATAAGAATTCTATTCTGTTCTAGTTTCTCCTTCCTTCTTTCTTTATTCTATTCTATTCTATTCCATTCGATATATTCCATTCCATATATTCTATTCTATTCAATTCTATTTTCTCCTTCCTTCTTTATTCTATTCTACTCTACTCTACTCTACTCCATTCCACTCCATATATTCTATTCTATTCTACTTTACTCTACTCTATTTCTACTCCACTCCACTGCACTGCACTCCATATATTCTACTCTACTCTACTCTACTCTACTCTACTCTACTCTACTCTACTCTACTCTACTCTACTCTACTCTATTTCTACTCCACTGCACTGCACTCCACTCCATATATTCTATTCTATTCTACTCTACTCTACTCTACTCTATTTCTACTCCACTGCACTGCACTCCATATATTCTATTCTATTCTACTCTACTCTACTCTATTTCTACTCCACTGCACTGCACTGCACTCCATATATTCTATTCTATTCTATTCTATTCTATTCTGTACACTGAGAGCATCTGCACCAAAGACAAATTCCTTGTGTGTCCATTCACACTTGGCCAATAAAGAATTCTAATTTGCTCTCCAGCTCTGAGCATGGCACCCGAATCGCCTCCTTCCAAACGCCTCGTTGGGTGGGTTAGTTGGGGGGGGGGGACGACTCCTAAGGTGGTCTTGAAGCCGGAGCAGGGGGGGAGATGAGAGAGTAGGGAATTGTGCCTTCCACTCCTCTGAGCTGCTGGCGCTCGTCCATCCAGCTGCAGGGGGGGAGGTCCCCCATCCCTCCAGATGCTGAGCCCAGCATTTCAGCAGCAATTGTGGCTACTTCCAAAGCAGGGAACTTTTAACCTCTTGTTCCCAGCCAAGTCCTCTGGCCGAGCAGGGAATCGTCCGGCTGGCCAATTGACCGGGCCACCCACCCACAGGCCTCCAGAAGAGCTGCATTTCAAGCGTGCACATAAAAGGGCCTTTTGTGATATTGGGGGGGGGGGGGCTAGCAGGGAACCGGCAGGCGATTTGTTCCCCCCCCCACTCCAGGAGTAGCAACGGGGCTGGAGGTTGGCAAAGTTCATTGGGGACATCCCAAAAGTTTAGGAGCAGAGCATCCCCAGGTGATATTAAGCTACGACCCGGTTTACTGGTTTGAGCACTGCATGCTACATGAAGAGCCAATCTTATTAGCTCGGATGTAAGGTGGTTGTGTGAATGCAGGAGGAAACCCGGAGGTCGGTGAGCATGGCCCGTTCAGAGTCGGCGCCACTTGGGGGAGGATTTCAATGGCCGCCCTGTTGCTTTTCGCTTTCATTTTCTAGTCGATCGAATTCCGCGGGAAGGTAATTGAAATCTTCTCCTCGCTGGGAAGAGGCGCCTGGGGTTGGATTTGATTTCCCCCCAACGGGGAATGTTTTTTTTTTTTTAAATAAAAATAAAAATCTCTGCAGCTCATTTTAAGGGATCTCATTTGAAAGTCTGGTTCTTCTGTCTACTAATTTCCCTGTTTATCTTCCCACGGTTTCCTTTAATGTTGTTTGTTTACATTGTGCATGTTAATTGCCACTCGGGAAGTTCTCCGGCTGTGTCAACAGCATTGAAAAAAGCTCAAAGAAGGTTGGTCCTCTCTGTCTCTCTCTCTCTCTCCTCTCCCTCCCTCTCTTTCTCTCTCTCTCCCTCCTCCCTTCCTCTCTGTCTCTATCTCTATCACTTCCTCCCTCCTTCCCTCCCTCCTTCTCTCCCCTCTCTTCCTCCCCATCCCTCTGTCTCCTCTCTCCCTTCCTCCCTCCCTCTCTTTCTCTCTCCCCCCTCTCTCTCTTCCTCCCTCTCTCTTCTCTTCCTCCCTCCCTCTCTGTCTCTATCTATCTCTTCCTCCCTCCTCCCCTCCCTCCTCCTTTCCTCTCTCCTCCTCCCCATCCCTGTCTCCTCTCTCTCTCCCTCCCTCCCACCCTCTCATTCTCTCCTCCTCCTCTTCCCTCTTCACCCCCCTCTTCTCCCACTCCTGTCCTTCCTCCCTCCCTCTCTCTGTCTCTTCTCTT
>NC_045553.1:3557724-3630859 GCF_009769535.1 Thamnophis elegans
AAAGTTCCCCACCCCTGATTTACAATATTCCCAGATGTCTTTTGATAAGCAAACGTGGAACCTTCGCTTCCCACAGGTTCCATATATGGGAGAAATCCCTAGGTACCTTTCTCTCCGCCCCACAAGGAAGACCTTCTGCCCCATGCTCACCCTCCCAGTGCCATCTTTCCAGAGGACCCGGCTCAGGACTCCCCCCCCTCCCCTTCTTGTTCCCTCTGGGTGGGGCAATCAATTTCCACTCTGCTCTTCTCGCTTCCCCGCCAGGCCAGTAGCTTGCCAAGTTTCCTAGAACAGCAAGCCCAGCTGGAGCTCCTGGCTAGGAGAGTCACCTTGCTGGAAGCTATCATCTGGCCAGGTAATGCGCAATGCGAGGGCCTGCCTCCCCACCCCCTTCCTGTTCTCCCAATGCATGGTGCATTATTCGCCAGACGCCAGGATCCCAGGGCCTGGAGGCCACCCCAGAAGCTGCCGTGGGATTTCCATCTATTACCTCCACTCCAAAACGTTGCATGCATGCCCTCTCTGCAACAGCCAGCATTTTCCTGTTGTGTCCACCACCTTCCTGAACACACTTTTTTTAAAACCCTAGCATGGTTTGGCCTGCCTTGACTCCCCTGCTGGTGGGAGGGGGGGATGGATACAGCCTCTGGCTGCAGGATTGGAGAGGAATCAGAAGATTCCACCTTCGCGGTAACGAAACAAATGAGATTCGGATTGCCGGAGCTGTAGAATCCCAAATTCTCGTCGGGATCCATTGCACCCGCTCGGTGGCATCTCCGACTAGCATGCATGCAGAGAAAAATACAGCTTGCACCCACTCAGCAGGGGTGGAATTAACGTTTTTTTTTTGTGGGGGATAAGTATCCAGCTTCATGGAGTCTGCAGCTCTCGTAATTCCAAAGGCCGAATTGGCTGGATAGTTCTGGGAATTGTAGCTCTCCAACTGCGCCCGGAGAGTACGGGAGACACAGTGGTAGAGACACATGTAAGGGAGGTGTCCCATCTGTGATTTTAATCGGGAAACGATAGGGAGATGCACAGGAATGGCGCTCTAATCGGCTCCTCGTCTTCCAACAGCGGGCCTGTCTGGAACAGAATTTCTCCTGAACATGGAGGTTCAATTTACATCTAATGGGATCAATCTCCTTCCCAGGCTCCCCATTTCTCAGCCTGCCGGTTGTGACTTGGTTATCCTTTTCTGGGAATGACCCCTCCGTTCAGGCTAAATGTGTAATTGATACCTTATCATTTTTTCCAAGAATAATTAATAAGTTACCAGCCCAAGATTTATTTTTTTGGCGAGGGGGGGAGAGAAGGGACGGACACCAGGTTAGGAAAACTGAAGCTAGCCAGCGTTTTTCAGTCTTTACAACTTGGAAGACGAGTGGACGTCAACTCCCAGAATTCCCCAGCTGGCAAAACTGGCCAAGGGATTCTGGGAGTTGAAGTCCTCCCATCTTAAAGAAGACAAAGTTGAGAAATACAAAATATAAACAAAGACAGTGGATTGCAACATCCGTCACACGTATCCAATGATATCTATTGCAATAAGGAAAGCGGTGGCTCGGTGGCTAAGACGCTGAGCTTGTCAATCCGAAAGGTCGGCAGTTCGGCGGTTCGAATCCCCAGCGCCGCGTAACGGAGTGAGCCCCCGTGACTTGTCCCAGCTTCTGCCAACCTAGAAGTTTGAAAGCACGTAAAAAAAAATGCAAGTAGAAAATTAGGGACCACCTTTGGTGGGAAGGGAACAGCGTTCCGTGCGCCTTCGGCGTTGAGCCATGCCGGCCACATGACCACGGAGACGTCTTCAGACAGCGCTGGCTCTTCGGCTTTGGAACAGAGATGACCACCGCCCCCTAGAGTTGGGAACGACTAGCACACATGTGCTAGGGGAACCTGTACCTTTACTTTATATATTGCAATCCAGCAATCCTGGATGTATGTAAGATTTATGTTGACAAATTACCCATTATTCAAAACTGCTCAAATGACCCATTGGAGGATGTTGCTCTTGAAAGATGCAGGGCATTGGAGTTAAGCCATTTCCAAAATTGGGTTGGGGGGAGAGAAAAGACCCAGAGGGACACCTCAAGACCCTCTCCGGCGCATTTTCACATAGATCTCAAAAGCTGTAAGAAAGGGATATAGGGCAGGTATAGAATTTCCTAGAATTTCGTCGTTCCTGCAGCTAAAGAGCTCTGCTGATGTTTCTTCCTCCGTTGCCAGAACCAGACCTGGGATCCGGCCTTGACCCGGCCACTAGGGGTGTCCCCGGCGGCGATCGGAGTAAGCGCAGTGGGTACTCGGCGGCCTACCGTGTGAGCTCGCACCGCCTTCCTCAGAAGGGAGAGGAGAGGAAGAAATGAAGGAGGCTCTGTCCACCGTCAGGCGAAGAAGAGGACCACATCTGGATGGAGGCACCTCCGATGTGGAGGGAGCACCGTGCTCCATCCTCCTCCTCCTCCACGCTCTGCCTTGGACCGGTGGTGATGGAGACGGGGGCTGTTTGATGGACCAGGCTGGGCCTTGCTAACAAACCCTGTGTATTTATTTCTTCTTTTCACACAGGGGGTGTTGTTCCTGCTATGGAACAAATAGGAATAAGATGTTATGGGGTCTATGCTTATTTGAGGGGGGGGGCGTCTCGGCTTGCCTGTCACTTGCCGGAGATCCCCTCTTTGTGGTCAGATTGGGCTGCAATTTGGCAAGGACGGGCCCAACATGTCCAGCCTTCTGCCACTTTCTCGTCCGCACGGTGGCATCTCTCCGGAATACGTCCAGAGGCTCCGGATGCCCAGATGTTTCCTTTTCTTTGAACCTCAATCTTTAAACCTCAATTTTACCTTTTTTTTAAAAAAAATATTGGATTCCCCCCCCCACCTTTTGGTCCAGAACCCCCCCCCCAAAAAAAACCCCTTTTCCATTCTGTATTCTGTAATTCTATTTTTCTCAAATGTGGGAATTTTTTAAAGAACCTGATGGGCTGGGGAATTCTGGGAGTCAAAAGTCCAGTTTAAAAAAGTTTCCCAAGGTTGAGAAACGCCGCAAATGGACAGGGAGATGGACAGGGAATTCAGTCAATGTGGTGAGAGAGAGAGAGAGAGAGAGAGAGAGAGAGAGAGAGAGAGAGAGAGAGAGAGGGGGGGAGGGAGGGAGGGACAGACAGACAGCGAGACAGTGAGAGAGAGACAGAGAGAGAAAGAGATGGAGGGAGAGAGCGAGAGAGAGACTGTGTGTGTGTGTGAGAGAGAGAGAGAGACAGTGTGAGAGAGAGACAGAGAGAGAAAGAGATGGAGGGAGAGAGAGAGCGAGACAGTGTGTGTGTGTGTGAGAGAGAGAGAAAGAGATGGAGGGAGGGAGAGGGAGAGAGAGACAGTGTGAGAGAGAGACAGAGAGACAGAGACAGAGAGAGAGAGAGAAAGAGACGGAGGGAGAGAGAGAGAGAGAGACAGTGAGAGACAGAGAGAGAAAGAGATGGAGGGAGAGCGAGAGCGAGACAGTGTGTGTGTGTGTGTGAGAGAGAAAGAGATGGAGGGAGGGAGAGAGAGAGACTGTGAGAGAGAGACAGAGAGAGAAAGACGGAGGGAGAGAGAGAGACAGTGAGAGAGACAGAGAGAGAGAAAGAGATGGAGGGAGAGAGCGAGAGAGAGACAGTGTGTGTGTGTGTGAGAGAGAGAGAGAGATGGAGGGAGGGAGAGAGAGAGAGACAGTGTGAGAGAGAGACAGAGAGAGACGGAGGGAGAGAGACAGAGACAGAGACAGAAAGAGGTGGAGGGAGAGCGAGAGCGAGACTGTGTGTGTGTGAGAGAGAGAGAGAGAGATGGAGGGAGAGAGAGAGAGACAGTGTGAGAGAGACAGAGAGAGAAATAGACGGAGGGAGAGCGAGAGACAGTGAGAGAGAGAGAGAGAGAGAGAGAGAGAGAGAGAGAGAGAGAAGCTTAGCAGAATCGGAGCCTCTCTGCTTGTCCCTTCTAGGTCTGTTGATGGCAAACCAATGGCCCACATGGCGTCGCCCATTCTCTTCCAGATTTCTGGCGCGCATGCGTACGGGACAATCAGCTGGCCTTCGTGCGCAGCTGGGCAGTGCCGGAAACTGGAGGAGCCAATCCTCCCTTTTTCCAGTGAGGGCATGCGTGCCGGCCAGCTGATTGTCGTGCAAGCATGTGCACCAGTAACTGGAAAACTTAACTGGCCAGTGTGCCTATGCGCGCTGGAAACTAGAAGTTCATTTCCCAGCACACGGGTGGGAAACCTGGGCAGCTCCTCTTGCAGGCTGCGGCCCAGAAAAAACCATGCACATGTGCGCACTCTCTTTTTGACACTCGTTGCCGGGAAGGTTTGTCATCGCTGCCCTACAGAGATTGCAAAAGTGCTTTCCGAGTCAGGTGAGAAAGCACCTTGTGGCACTTGGTGGATAAACCGGCTGATGGTTGCCCAAACTCTGGGGCAAAGAAACCAGAATCCGCGCAAAGCTTACATGGGATTAAGATGGGAGTCTTTATGGAGGACACCAACTTTTTCGGATTTGTGTATTTCTCATTAACGGCCTTCCTTTTGTGATTTTTTTTGGGGGGGGAAAGATTCGTTGGGGAGGGAGGGACGGTGGCGAAGGCGAGGATTGCTGGCTTGCCCTTTCCAGCATCGGTCCACAATTTCGAGGAGGGGGGGGGGGAAATATATATTTTTTTTTCTTCTGTTTTAAAGACTAGCCTTTGTGCCTCTATCCACTGGATCTGTGTTTTTATTTTTAAAACAATAATGGTATCCTCGCGCACCTAACACGGGGGAATGTTTTCCTGGAGGCTTCCCTTGCGATCCCGTGGGCTCATTTCTTACACCGCAACTTTGTCAACTGGCCCCTGGTTTAAAAATTGGGGTATAAAGTGGGGTGGGTACCAGAGGTGATTTCCTACCAGTTCGCACCTATTCGGTAGAACCGGTTCGTCAAATCTACCGAACCGGTTAGAAGAGGTTCCACCAGTGGACCCGGAAAGCAGGCCACACCTACAGAAGAGGTTCCGAAAATTTTTGAAACCCACCACTGGTCCTTGGATATGATTATTCTACACTATCATGCTCCTATTTATAAAACTCAGTGCCTCTGTGAAAGGTAAGGATGACTACTGCGTTTGTGGTGCAATCAGAACATTGCGTGTTAACGCAAACCAAAGATGCCTTTTAAAAACAAGTTGACATCCTATTCTTATGCATGCCAGTGCTGTGTGGAAGGTAATTTAAGGTGGTTCTGACAAGTGTCGTCGGCATCTTCATATCCGGTCACATGGATGGCAAAGCCACTCCCATCCGGTCACATGGGCGGCAAGCCACTCCCACAAAGGAGGCCACACCCACAGAGTAGGTTCGAACAATTTTTGAAACCCGCCACTGGTGGGTACGCTTGACAAAAACTGCATTGGATCCCTGCCGTTCCGTTGCTTCTGCGTGCAACTTTTTTTATTTTTATTTTATGTTTCGCTCCGTTTCTTCATGTCCAGAGTGGAAAAAGGAATTGCAAGCAGACAAATCACGACTCTGCTCTGGAAAAGCATCTTCTGGGGCTGCCTTCTGCCCTCCCGGCCCTCAAGTCCTCGCTGCCTTCTAGCAATCCAGGTAGGCCCAGGTGAACCCACGTCACCCTCCCAGAGAGTCTGAAGCCAGATCCGCGGGCTTTCCGTCCTCTTGCAAACCCGGCTTCGATTCTGCAACGCATCCCTCTGTCTCGTGGCATTCGTGGCCGCTCTGTTTCTCCCCGGTATGGCCGACGTCCTTCCCAAATGCCATCTCATGGGTTGGGGATTGACTGAGGAGGCGCCGAGCGGGTCTCGGCCATCACCACGGCTTGGTCCCCCACATGGCCTCCGATCAGTAGAGAGACGGCGCCTTCCACGTGGCCGGTGGCGGCCAGAGCAATCACGGCCTCTTCCGTGGCGAAGCCCATCTTCTGCAGCTGCTGGAGCCTGGGAAGAGGGTGAAGAGAAGAAGGCAGCATTGGTGTCAGAGGCCCGACGGTCAGGCCCACGAAACAAGAACCGTGGGGGGCGTTACTACTGTAGTTTCTTTATCGTTGTTTACCGGAAGACAGAATCTTGCCAGAGTAAAACAATAGCAATAGCAGTTAGACTTATATTTGGATTGGATTTGGATTTATTACATTTATATGCCGCCCTTTTCCCCGAAGGGGACTCAGGGCGGCTCACAATTCCAGTCAGGGAAGGGGGTACAGACAGGGAATAAAAAGACGAACATAACAATACACAATTTAAAAGCACACAACAGTCATACCATTCGAGGAGGGGGGCAAAAGCTCTTTAGCCCCAGGCCTGTCGGAACAGCCAGGTTTTAAGGGCTTTGCAGAAGGCTTGGAGGGTGGTGAGGGTTCGAATCTCCACGGGGAGCTCGTTCCAGAGGGTCGGAGCAGCCACAGAGAAGGCTCTCCTCCGGGTAGTCGCCAGTCGGCACTGGCCGGCGGATGGAATTCGGAGGAGGCCTAATCTATGGGCTCTAATCGGTCTATTGGAGGTAATTGGCAGCAGGCGGTCTCTCAAGTACCCAGGTCCAATACCATGAAGGGCTTTATAAGTGACGACTAGCGCCTTGAAGCGTATCCGAAGACCAATAGGCAGCCAGTGCAGCTCGCGGAGGATAGGTGTTACGGTGGGTGAACCGAGGTACACCCACAATCGCTCACGCGGCTGCATTCTGGACAAGCTGAAGTCTCCGAATGCTCTATATATACCGCTTCATAGGGCTTTCAGCCCTCTCTAAGCGGTTTACAGAGTCAGCATATTGCCCCCAACAACAATCCGGGTCCTCACAACTGCCTGCATCCCAACACTGGTTTTATTTTTCCCCAGGAGGCAACTGGACTTCCTTGTTTTTTCTTGGAAGAGGTTTCGCTTCTCGTCCAAGAAGCTTCTTCAGTTCCTCAGTTCAGATCTTCTTCAGAGTTGAAGAAGCTTCAGGAATGAGAAGCGAAACCTCTTCCAAGAAAAAACAAGGAATTCCAGTTGCCTCTTTGCACCCTCGGGACAACCATGACCTGGGATGACTGAGAATCTCCATAAACTCTGTGCTGTATAAACTATAAATATACGTTACTCCTCGACTTGCAACAGTTCATTTTAGTGTCCGTTGGAAGTTACGACAGGGAAGGGAATGACTTGGGCCCGTTTTCCACCCGTATGACCGTTGCAGGATTCCCCGGGGTCACCTGATCCAAATTCAAGGAGGCAGAAGCCTCCTCCTCGTTCGTTCTCCAGAATCTCGCGCTTGCAGATAACACTGCTCTTAACAGCTGGAGGTTCTACTCGGCTCTGCTCACCCGATTCCTTACCGGAGGGAAGAGACGGAAGATTTGAGCAGCTTCACTTCTTCATTCCTGTCTTGAAGAGAAGCCCGGATTCCCGCTTGGAGTAGCTCTTCCTCCGTCGGGAAATCCGGGAGAGAGAAGTAAGGGCTGGCCAAAGCCTCGCCGGGATCTGAGAAGGGGCGCTGGGACGTCGGAGGAAACGGCAGCTGGGACTCTTGGGCGGCCCTTTCATCACTCCAAGATGGAGGAGGGGGCGGAATCTGGATGGCCACCATCCCTGCCAGGTCGGGTGGCAAAATCTTCTGCGCAGGAATTCTGGAAGACAGGAGAGACGAAAACAGACAAGGGGGTCGAAATGAGTCAGATTGGAACAATTGTCTATTAATGTTGCGGCTTGCCAGCGGCCAGTGAAGCTGGCAGCAGATTCAGACAGTGGGGAGGTTGGGAAGGAACCTGGGCCAGTCTTGGAGTCTGGGGAGGGCTCTGAGGAGGGCTCTGTGTCGGAGGCAGAGAGGGGGCCAGGGCCGTATGCCAGTTATCAGCTGCCTTCAGAGTCGGACATCAGTGAGGCAGAAGAACAGCTGGAGCCTGTTCCCAGCGTGTGCATGTGCAGAGCTGCCAGACGAAGGGAAGAGCTAAAGAACAGGGGTCGAGTAAGGAAGGAAGGCCACAGGTGGACGGTGAATGGCCCCTCCCAGAGGAAATAAAAGGAGCGAAAGCGGAGTGGAGTTTGCAGGAGACAATTAGTTCGCTTCATTGGTTCGTGACTCTCCGAGACTCCTTGCCAAGTTCTGCAGAGATCGGCCTGGCAGCTCTCCAAGCCAGAGAAGGTCTGTGACCGCAAATCCTCCCTCGAAAGACTTTGCCGGATGGGAATGTTCAGAATTCACAGTCAATTAATAAAAAGGGTTTTTGTCGGGACAAGAGAGTTTGCTTCAGGCTCTCAGGAAGCCTCACTCAGAACAATTAGATTGTGAACTGGGCAGCTTAGGATGGTGACCACATCGAACTACGATCCCTCGACTCCCTAGCTGGCAAGGTGGACCGCAAGGGGTGTTGGGAGTTGTAGTTCTGCAGCCCCAGAAAGCGAAACTGACGTCATGCCAAAATACCTTTCCTGTTCGTCTGTAGTTGAGACGAAGGGCCTGATCGAGTGAGCGAAAGCCCTTCTGAGGTGACTCCAGCCTGGGATCCTTTTTCGCAGCCTTGCCAGGCGCCTCTTGGACAATGACCCAGTGCAGTCTGGGGCATTAAGGACAATCGCAGAAGCCAAAAGGGACCTCTGAGGTCCTCTAGTCTAATTTCCCCCTCCTTTACCCAACAAATCTTTTTTTAAACTGTTGTGGCACATCGGTGGAGCTGGCAGCCGATTCAGACAGTGAGGAGGGTTGGGGAGGAACCTGGGCCAGTCCTGGAGTCTGGGGAAGGCTCGGGTGAGGGCTCTGTGTCGGGGGCAGAGAGGGGGCCAGGGCCGTCTGACAGTTATCAGCTGCCTTCAGAGTCAGACGTCAGTGAGGCAGAAGAACAGCTGGAGCCTGTTCCCAGTGTGCGCATGCACAGAGTTACCAGACGAAGGGAACAGCTAAAGAACAGGGGTCGACTTGGGAGTAAGGCCACAGGGGGGACGGTGAATGGCCCCTCCCAGAGGGAATAACAGAAGAGCGAAAGGGGAGTGGAGTTTGCAGGAGACCATGAATGAGCAGAATTCACAGTCAATTAATAAAAGGAGTTTTCGTCGGGACAAGGGGCTTGCTTTATGCTCTTGGGAAGCCTTGGTCAGAACAGAACCAGTAACAAAATAAAAGAGGAGCGAAAGGGAAGTGGAGTTTGCAGGAAATAATTCATTCGTTAGTTTCTTTCAGGAGTGTGAAGATCTGTCCGTGAATCTCAGCGACTCTGTGCCCAAGTCTTTTCTTGCACAGCGCCTCATTTGGGAAAATATTTACATGGCAGCTTTCCAAGCTAGATAAGGTCTGTGGTCATAAATACTCCTTTGAAAGACTGTTTGCCAGGCCTTGGCTGAATGTGAAGGAGAGGAATTCACATTCCTTTAATAAAAGGGGTTTTGTCGGGACCAGGAATCTGCTTCGTGCTCTTGGGAAGCCTCGGTCAGAACAAAAACCTGGGAGAGCTGCCAATGATTTGGGGCCCCCTTCTCGTCCCCCAACCTACCCTCGGAGCCCCCCTGTCTGGAAAGGATACAGGCTAGCACTCCTGTGAGCAACCCAGAGACGTTCAGGAGGAAGGGAGAACGCGGGGACAGGATCTCCCCCAGGCCGAACAGCAATCCAGCCAGCAGAGCCACGGACGGCCACCCCGCCGAGCGTTTTCCGTGGCAGCCCAACAGAGCCAGGTGGACTGGGAGGTAGCCGCTGACAGTGGCCTGGGGTTCAGCTCCCCAGGGTTTGGCCAGGAAGACGTAGACCAGGGCTGTGAGCACAGCGGAGACCGTGCTGCTCCGGAGGTAGCCAAGAACTCCTTGGTGCAGCTCGAGGTGCCAGCTTAGCAGTGGGAAGAAGAACAAGCTGGCCGCCAGGAGGGGGCCGTTGGCATGCGCCAGGCAGTAGGTCACCAGGCGGAAGGCTGCAAGAGAAGAGACTTCGTGCGGTTAAATGCTCATGTTTATGTTATTTAAGGTAAAGTAAGGTAAAGGTTCCCCTTCCACATAGGTGCTTGTCGTTCCCGACTCTAGGGGGCAGTGCTCATCTCTGTTCCAAAGCCGAAGAGCCAGCGTTGTCCGAAGACGTCTCCGTGGTCATGTGGCCGGCATGACTCAACGCCGAAGGCGCACGGAACGCTGTTCCCTTCCCACTAAAAGTGGTCCCTATTTTCCTACTTGCATTTTTTACGTGCTTTCGAACTGCTAGGTTGGCAGAAGCTAGGACAAGTCACGGGTGCTCACTCGGTTACATAGTGCTAGGGATTCGAACCGCCGGACGGCCGACCTTTCTGAGGGACAAGCTCAGCATCTTAGCCCCTGAGCCACCGCGCCCCTATTTAATAGGCCTCCCAGATAATTATGCTATTTATCACAGCCCATTTGAGGTGCTCCTGGCCCCTGAAATTGTGATTAATTAAGTCAATCAATCAGGATTCATTTGGTGTATAAGATGCACCCAAATTTTCACCCTCTTTTAGGGGGGAAAAGGTGCGCCTTATACTCCGAAAAATACAGTAATTCAAGGAGTGAGGAAAGTCGTCTTAATACAAGAGAAGTTTCGAAGATGCAAATAAACCTTGCAAAGGGCTAGTTAGCAAAGTGGGTGATAAGACCAAATATTCTCCGATGCCGGTCACCCAGAAGACACCAAGAAGAAGCATCAAGATGCAGGAAGCGATGGGGAGATGCTGGACCCATCTCAGCCTTGGCATCGACATGCCCCCTAAGAGAAGAGAAGGCTAATATTAACAGAATGGAGGAGTTCAGCTGGTTATTGAAAACTTTTATTCCCAATTATCTGATAATCCGGCATTGCCCAGGTAATTATTTATCCTAATCCATACATTTGTCCTCAAAAATAATGCCGGACCAAATGTTGGATTTTCCCCCTTACCAGAGGGAGCCCCCTTGTGGAGTACTGTGAAGCCGTTACCATGGCCACTCCACTGCGCTGTACAGTAGAAGCCATTTTACACCAGTACAGTAGAAGCCATTTTTAAGGCACAACAGGCTGTATCTCAACAGAACACACACACACACACCGAGGGGTGTTGGGGTGTCTTACCCCCCCCCCCCCACAGTATTTGCTTCCGGAGAGTAAATCATCTGTGTTCCAAGGGTGGTTGAAACTGTTCGAGGCCTTCCCGAGTTAAGTTGGAACACACACACACGCACGTTTTTATAGAGAGAGATATAAACCTTATAAAATATGTGCTACTACGGAAGGATGAAGGGGCCTTCTCTGTAGCTGCCCCGGCCCTATGGAACGATCTACCTCCAGAGATCCAGACCTTCCCTACTCTCTCGGCCTTCCGAAAGTCTACTAGGACCTGGCTATTCCGGCAAGTCTGGGGCTGTTGACCTCATGAATGAGGTCCAGCCCCACTAAGATTGAGTGCATGATTTGTCTTTTTAACTTGCTTTCCTCTCTATTTTAAATATTTTTCTTAGTATTCTTATTAGAACTGTTTTTATGTAAGCCGCCCGGAGTCCTTCAGGATTGGGCGGCATATAAATTCATTAAACTTTGAACTTTGAACCTGCTTAGGTATCTTCAGTAAAAACCACACGCTTAGTCCCCAAAACCCTCTTTTTATTTCACCGGCTGTGAATTATAGTCATTCACAGCCCGTAATGAGTCACAAATAGTTTGTAAAGAGTTCAACAGAAGTCTGCCAAAGTCTTTCGGGATAAGGCTGATAAGCACCCACCTTTATCTCCCTTGAGAGACCTAATTGCCAATTGGTTTTGCGAGGCCACACGGAGCACAGAGTCAAAACGGAGCTTCAGAGTTTGAACCGACCAGAACGAACAAAGTTGCTTCCTGCAAAGGCTCACGTGCCTTTACTCCTCCTTTATGTCTTATGGGAGGGGCCACTCATCTCCAAGTCTTACTCCCGAGTCGCCCCTTTTGTCTTAACTGTTCTTGCCTTCTGGCAGCTCTGTGCATGCGCGCACTGGGAACAGGCTCCAGCTGTTCCTCTGCCTCGCTGATGTCTGACTCTGAAGGCAGCTGATAACTGGCATACGGCCTTGGCCCCCTCTCTGCCTCCGACGCAGAGCCCTCGTCCGAGCCTTCCCCAGACTCCAAGACTGGCCCAGGTTCCTCCCCAACCCTCCTCACTGTCCGACTCTGCTGCCAGCTCCATAGGCCGCCGGCGGACCACAACACATACATCCTCCGCCATCCTATATTCCTTCACAACAACCCTGTAAGGTCGCTTGGAGTAGAAGGTGCCCAAGTGAACTGCTATGCTGCTGAGGGAGTAGAAATTAGATCTCTCCAGGAAATCCCTCTTAAGGGTGAGAGCAGGGCTGCCTAGTTGTAATCACCCATCGCCAGCTGTCATGGCTGCATTTCTCTACCTCAATGCTCGCTTTCTCTGGATTGCTGGGATGGCCTTCACATTTGGCTTGATCCTGGTGGGATTACAGTAGAAGCCATTTTACATCAGTACAGTAGAAGCCATTTTTAAGGAACAACAGGCTGTTTCTTAACAGAACACACACACACACACCGCCAACATCCAAAGATCTTCGCTCATCCCGCCCAGGAACAGGCCCTACCACAATTACAATGAAGCAGCACACATAAGGACTCGGTGTGTGTCTGTGTGTTTGTGCATCCAAAATTGAATTCTTGCCCTACAGTACTTTTATATATGGCGAGGAGCAATTCCTCATAACTTCTTCCCAACCACCTTGCGAGGTAGGCTGGAGAGAGGGATTGGCCCCCCAAACCACCCAGCTGGCTTTCACACCTCAGGGAAGATTAGAACTCATAAAAGCTCCCCGTTTAGTTCAGTACAGGTAGCCTTGACTTGCGACCGTTCCGTTTAGCGACTGAAGTTACAACAGCAACCCCCCCCCCGAAAAGGACCGTTCATCGCACGGGTGACTATGGCATCCCACTGGTCACGTGATCAAAATTCAGAGGCTTGGCAACTGGCATGTACTTATGACGGTCGCAAGAGTGCGTATGTCTCCCACATGATCCGCTTTTGCAACCCCGGATTCACTTAACGACTGTGCTACTAACTTAACAACGGTGGTGATTCCCTGAAACGACTGCGGCGGGGAAGGTCGCAGAGCGGGGGGAGAAACTCACCCCACTCTCGCTTAGAAACGGGAAGCTCAGGCTCCCTTGTGGCCGTAAATTGAGGACTCGCCATAAAAAGATGCAAGGTGACTCTTTTGGGGGGGGGAGTCCCAGCCCCCACCCCCCGTGTTCAAAAGCAAGTTTATCTGCCGCAGAGCACAGCGTGGGAAGGAAGGGGGGGGGCTCAGGGAGTTCCTGGGGAAACTGGGATTAAAAAAACGGGATCTTGGCTGGATTTGGGTTCAATTCAAAACCCCTTCAGTTGAATTAAAGCCCACCCACTCCAGCCTTTGCAGCCGTCCATTCTATAGGACGCCCCCCACTCCACAAACCCGGCCCTTTCTGCACCCCTGGAGTGAGCGGGGGACAGCCTAGCTTGCATTCCCCCCCCCCATTTAATTTCACCCTGGTGGAGAACGGCTGCTCAGGAAGGAGGGGTGGGGGGATGCCCCCGGCTTGTCTGGCAGCTGGTGGGCTTGGCGAAGGCCGGCTCTGCAGCCATTTTGGACATGCCAGCTGCTCGCTCCATGCCATGCGGGCACCGCGGCTTCCACATGTTGGAATGGCAAGGGAGCATCTCTAAAAAGGAGGAAGTGGGCTGGAAGATGCTGGGGGGAGGGGAGGGCTCTCTCTCTTTCCCCCTCCCCACTTCCCCGTCTAAGCAAAGCAAGCCAGCTTTTTTCCCCAACTCTTTGCCAGGGGTTGCAAAGACCCTGCTGGACCCCATTCAGTGGGGGTGGGGGGTGGGGATGTGCTTATCTCTTATTTGCTTTATTGATTTATTTTTCTTCTACTGAATGTAGCATTCTCTACTACTTCCTTCTTGGCTTCCTACACCAGCTGGCGGTTTGCTCCACGTTCCATTGACTGGAGGCAAGTTCATTGGTGTAAGAAGCCGGCACACGCCGTTCTCTTGCAATCTCTTTAGCAAGCCACGGTGTGTGATTTAGCGAACCACGGTTCGTGATTTAGCAAACCACGGTTCGTGATTTAGCAAACCACAGTTCGTGATTTAGCAAACCACAATTTGTGATTTAGCAAACCACTGCTTGTGATTTAGCAAACCACGGTTCGTGATTTAGCAAACCACGGTTCGTGATTTAGCAAACCATGGTTCGTGATTTAGCAAACCACCGCTCGTGATTTAGCAAACCACCGCTCGTGATTTAGCAAACCACGGTTCGTGATTTAGCAAACCACGGTTCGTGATTTAGCAAACCACGGTTCGTGATTTAGCAAACCACGGTTCGTGATTTAGCAAACCAGTTTGTGATTTAGCAAACCATGGTTCTTGATTTAGCAAACCACAATTTGTAATTTAGCAAACCACGGTTCGTGATTTAGCAAACCACGGTTCGTGATTTAGCAACCCACAATTTGTGATTTAGCAAACCACGGTTCGTGATTTAGCAAACCACGGTTCGTGATTTAGCAAACCACCACTCGTGATTTGGCAAACCACTGCTCGTGATTTAGCAAACCACGGTTCGTGATTTAGCAAACCACAGTTCGTGATTTAGCAAACCACTGCTCGTGATTTAGCAAACCACCGCTCGTGATTTAGCAAACCACAGTTCCTGATTTAGCAAACCACTGCTCATGATTTAGCAAACCACGGTTCCTGATTTAGCAAACCACCGCTCGTGATTTAGCAAACCACCGCTCGTGATTTAGCAAATCATGGTTCTTGATTTAGCAAACCACTGCTCATGATTTAGCAAACCACGGTTCCTGATTTAGCAAACCACGGTTCCTGATTTAGCAAACCACGGTTCCTGGTTTAGCAAACCACGGTTCCTGATTTAGCAAACCACGGTTCCTGATTTAGCAAACCACGGTTCCTGATTTAGCAAACCACGGTTCCTGATTTAGCAAACCACTGGTCATGATTTAGCAAACCACGATTCAAACGCCTTTCTAGAGGAAGAGGATGGGCCGCTCAACATCAAACCAACCATTGGCATCTGAAGGAAGGGCAAATGGTCAATCCCAGAGGCGGAAGTTGGGTTTGCAACAAAACCCGCTCGCCAACGCTAAGCTACGGTTTGTTGGAAGGCGGCTGGCTGGATTCACACACACACACACACACAAACACTGTGTGAAGACAAACTCAGATCATCATTCGTGGCTCAGTGGGATCCGCTAAACACGGCTATATTCTTCAAAGTAATGGGTGCCTGGATGGTTGAAGCCGCTGGGAATCACAACTGGCTTCATCAGAAAATGTTGTCACGCCTGCTCCCTGATTACATGGGGCTGCCCCTGAAGAGTGTTTGGAGACTACAATTAGTCCAGAACGCAGCCGCGCGAGCGATGCTGGGTGTACCAAGATACACCCACGTTACACCTATCCTCCGCGAGCTGCACTGGCTTCCTATTGGTCTCCGAACGCGATTCAAGGTGCTGGTCATTACCTTTAAAGCCCTACATGGCTTAGGACCTGGATACCTGCGAGACCGCCTACTGCCACATACCTCTCAACGGCCGATAAGATCGCACAGGGTGGGCCTCCTTCAGGTGCCGTCAGCTAGGCAATGTCAGCTGGTGGCTCCCCGGAGGAGGGCCTTCTCCGTAGCCGCTCTGACCCTATGGAATGAACTACCCCGAGATCCGGACCCTACCCACTCTCATTTGATGGTTCCACCACAAATCCGCGAAGCCCTTCTGTGCGGAGACATAAGCGTGAAGACTAATTCGCGCCGTTCTAAGCGCTAAGGAAAAACGCGACCCTACCGCGATGACATAATCGCGGAGGGCAAAATTGCGCATTCCCAAGCACTCAGTACCCTAAACCTAACCCTAAAACAAACCCCTAAACCTAATCCTAACGCTTACCTTAAATGAAGTCGGCTTTCTGCCGTGGCGCCGTTTTAAAGCACCCTTCTGTTGCCGCGCTGTTGTCGCGGCGGTGATGTCGCGGCTTTATCGCCGTGATTTTATCGCCGCGATTTTGACGTTCACGCTTATGTCATGCCACGCATTTGATAGCCTTCCGAAAGGCTATCTCATTTGATAGCCTTCTGAAAGGCTATCAAAACCTGGCTATTCCGGCAGGCCTGGGGCTGTTGACCTCATGACTGAAGTCCAGCCCCGACCAGATTGGGTGCAAGATGAGGTTTTAATCTGTCTCTTTTGATTTTTTTTAACTCTTTATTTTTATAATTTACTTCCTTTCTGTAAGCCGCCCGGAGTCCTCAGGGATTGGGCGGCCTATAAATCCATTAAGTACAATACAATACAATTAAAAACCACCTCCAGCAATGAGTTTCAAAAATGAGGGATGGAATGCTAAAAGCAACCAGTATTCCCATGAGGAAAATACAGCTCAAAAGAAAAAAATATATGCACTAAAGATAGTGTGTCTGATGTACCGCCACCACCAAGGAAAAAAGAAATCCCGGCCTGTCACAGGAACAAGAGCTGGAAGGGACCTTGGAGGTCATCTAGTCCAACCCCTCTGCTCAAGCAGGAGATCCTATTCCATTTCAGACAGTCTTCTAAGACAGTGTTTCTCAACCTTGGCAACTTGAAGATGTCTGGACTTCAACTCCCAGAATTCCCCAGCCAGCGAATGCTGGCTGGGGAATTCTGGGAGTTGAAGTCCAGACATCTTCAAGTTGCCAAGGTTGAGAAACACTGTTCTAAGAAGCCTCCACCTCTGGTGGCAAACTGTTCCACCGGTCAATTGTCCTCACGGTTAGGAAGTTTCTCCTTAGTTTCAGGTTGCTTTTTTCCTCGATTAGTTTCCATCCGTTGCTTCTTAGGTCCTATCCTCAGGTCCTTTGGAGAATGACCACAGTTGCAAGGGACCCTTGGAGGTCTTCTAGTCCAACCCTTCTGCTTTGACATCCCAGGCAAAATGATTGTCCGGTCCCTTCTTCAAAAACCCCAATGATGGAATACCCACAACTTCTGAAGGGCAAGCTGTCCCACCATTAACCAATTCATTGTGGAGGTTTTGAAGAAGAGGCTGGACAGCCGATTGTCTGAAATATTGGTGAGTTTCCATTGTTTCTTGTCCCGCCCTTAGGTGCTTTGGAAAATAAATTGGCCCCCTCTTCTTTGTGGCAGCCCCTCAAATACTGGGATACTGCTATCATGTCACCCCCCACCCCATCCTTCTTTTCTCTATACTGTCTGTACCCAATTCTTGCAACCATTCTTCATATGTTTTGGTCTCCAGGTCCTTCGATCACCCCAATTGCTCTTCTTTTCCCAAAATCTCAACATCTTTTTTGCAATGTGGGGACCAAAACTGGGTGCAGAATTCTAGCTGTGATGGTCCTACTAAGGATTTATATGGTGGTGCTAGAATAGAATATAGAATAGAAAGAATAGAGAATAGAATAAAGAATAGAATAGAAAGAATAGAGAATAGAATAGAAAGAATAGAGAATAGAATAGAAAGAATAGAGAATACAATAAAGAATAGAATAGAAAAAATAGAGAATAGAATAGAAAGAATAGAGAATACAATAAAGAATAGAATAGAAAGAATAGAGAATAGAATAGAAAGAATAGAGAATAGAATAGAAAGAATAGAAATACAATAAAGAATAGAATAGAGAATAGAATAGAAAGAATAGAGAATAGAATAGAAAGAATAGAGAATAGAATAGAAAGAATAGAAATACAATAAAGAATAGAATAGAGAATAGAATAGAAAGAATAGAGAATAGAATAGAAAGAATAGAGAATACAATAAAGAATAGAATATGGAATAGAATAGAAAGAATAGAGAATAGAATAGAAAGAATAGAAATACAATAAAGAATAGAATAGAGAATAGAATGGAAAGAATAGAGAATAGAATAGAAAGAATAGAGAATAGAATAGAAAGAATAGAAATACAATAAAGAATAGTATATGGAATAGAATAGAAAGAATAGAGAATAGAATAGAAAGAATAGAAATACAATAAAGAATAGAATAGAGAATAGAATAGAAAGAATAGAGAATAGAATAGAAAGAATAGAGAATAGAATAGAAAGAATAGAAATACAATAAAGAATAGAATATGGAATAGAATAGAAAGAATAGAGAATAGAATAGAAAGAATAGAAATACAATAAAGAATAGAATAGAGAATAGAATAGAAAGAATAGAGAAGAGAATAGAAAGAATAGAGAATAGAATAGAAAGAATAGAAATACAATAAAGAATAGAATATGGAATAGAATAGAAAGAATAGAGAATAGAATAGAAAGAATAGAAATACAATAAAGAATAGAATAGAGAATAGAAAGAATAGAGAATAGAATAGAAAGAATAGAGAATAGAATAGAAAGAATAGAAATACAATAAAGAATAGAATATGGAATAGAATAGAAAGAATGGAGAATACAATAAAGAATAGAATAGCAATAGCAATAGCAGTAGACTTATATACCGCTTCATAGGCCTTTCAGGCCTCTCTAAGCGGTTTACAGAGAGTCAGCATATTGCCCCCAACAATCCGGGTCCTCATTTTACCCACCTCGGAAGGATGGAAGGCTGAGTCAACCCTGAGCCGGTGAGATTTGAACCGCTGAACTGCTGATCTAGCAGTAGCCTGCAGTGCTGCATTTAACCACTGCGCCACCTTGGCTCATAATAGAATAGAGAATAGAATAAAAAAGGAGAATAGAATAGAAAGAATAGAAATACAATAAATAGAATAGAGAATAGAATAGAAAGAATAGAGAATACAATAAATAGAATAGAGAATAGAATAGAATGAAAAGAGAATAGAAAGAATAGAGAATAGAATAGAAAGAATAAAATTGAATAGTTGGAAGGGGCCTTGAAGGTCTTCTAGTCCAACCCCGATATCTTTGCCTAGTGTTGATGGGAGTTAAAATCCCAAGCCAGGCCCTAAGGGAAATACCACGTAGTCGACCCCCCCGCCCTTCCCTTTTTATACCAGGCTGTATAAATTGAGCAAAGGACAACCCCTCCCATCATCCACCCCCAGCCCCAATTCAACCCCATTGGCAGATTCCTCCACGTTTTCCAATCCTTCCGCCTCTTGCGCTAGGATCCCTAAGAAGCGGACGGACGGTACCATTCTAACATCTGGCGCGCGTGGGGGGCGCATTGCATCCGAACGGGGGATTTTTAAAAAAAGACCCACAACCCCACTCTCGTTCTTTCGCTACCTTTCCCCTCATCTTACCTTTCTCTCTTCTTTGTTTTTTTTTCCCCCGAACGGAAAGGCGGGGAAAAGGGGAGGAAAGGCGCGTCGGCGGCGTCCACCCCTCCTCTTCGCCGCGTGGTGGTAGCGTCCCTTGCTGGGGCGGGGGAGGGAAGAAAGAGGAGGGGGGAGAGGAAAGGCTCGCGCCTGCGCAGTCGCGGGCTGCAGAAAGACCGGGAGGACGTTAGCGAGGAGGAGGGAGGAGGAAGAGGCGGAGAAACGACGCCGCTGACGACGCCGAAGCGGGACAACCAGGCAGCGCCGGCGACGACGAGGACAGCGGAGGGGAGCGCGACCCAGCCAGCGAAGCGATGGCGTCGACGGGTGAGGCGAATAGGCCGCGGCCTAGTCGGGGAGGCGGGCGGGAAGGCGGAGAAAACCGAAGCGGCCTTGAGGCGGCGGCGAGGAGAAACCGCGGCGTCGGGCCCCTTCTGGAAAATTCCGCCGCTTCCCCGAGCGCGCGTTGTGCGTGTATGTGTGTGTGTGTGTATGTGGGGCGGAAAGGTCGGCCGGGCGGCCGTTGAGGAGGTGGGGGAGGGGGGGGCAGAAAGGCGGCGAGGGCGCCGGCGAAGTGCGCAGGCGTGGGAGCCTGGCGCGGAGCGCGCATGCGTGGCCGGGCCGCGCTGCCCACCGGGCCTAGTGGCTTAATGTAACGGCGGCGGCGGCGCGCGTGGGGGGGGGAGAGGCGGAGGGTGGAACAGCGGCGCCATCCTCCCTCCTCCCCTCTCCTTTTATTGACCCCACGGGGTGTCTTTTATTTCTCTCCATTTTTTTTCCCTTTTTGACGCCGCTTTTTTTTTTCCTCCCCAGGCTTTTTTTAAATTTTAACCTCTGCTGGCGTCCTTTACTTCCCTTCCTTCCCGTTATATAAGGCTTCCGCCTCTGGTTCTACTTTTTATCTGTCGCTTTCCTGCCCTGCGAAAGGCTCTTGCTTTATTTATACGGTGCTCTTTTCTTTCCCCGGTGTTTCTCAGCCATTTTAAGAAGGCAGTAGGTCCTGCAGCTTAAGATGGCAGTAGGACTACAACTCCCAGAAGGCAGTAGGGCTGCAGTTTTAAGATGGCGGTAGGACTACAACTCCCAGAAGGCAGTAAAACTGAAACTTAAGATAGCAGTAGGACTACAACTCCCAGAAGGCAGTAAAACCGATTTAAGTGGCAGTAGGACTACAACTCCCAGAAGGCAGTAAAACTGCAACTTAAGATAGCAGTAGGACTACAACTCCCAGAAGGCAGTAAAACTGCAGCTTAAGATGGCAGTAGGACTACAACTCCCAGAAGGCAGTAAAACCCATTTAAGTGGCAGTAGGACTACAACTCCCAGAAGGCAGTAAAACTGCAGCTTAAGATGGCAGTAGGACTACAACTCCCAGAAGGCAGTAGGGCTGCAGTTTTAAGATGCCATAGGACTACAACTCCCAGAAGGCAGTAGGGCTGCAGTTTTAAGATGCCAGTAGGACTACAACTCCCAGAAGGCAGTAGGGCTGCAGTTTTAAGATGCCAGTAGGACTACAACTCCCAGAAGGCAGTAAAATCAATTTAAGATGGCAGTAGGACTCCAACTCCCAGAATTCTCTAGCCAGCATGGCTGGCTGGGGAATGCTGGAAATTGAAGGCCTACCATCTTAAAATGGCCAAGGTTGAGAGAAACCACTCTACTTACAGGTAGTCCTTGACTTACAACAGTATATTGAGTGACCGTTGGAGGTGACACTGCAAAGAGTGACTTGGGAACGTTTTTCACACTTAACCGTTGCAGTATTCCCATGATCAAAATTCAAACCCTTGGCAAACTGGGTTTTTATGACAGTTGCAGTGTCCCAGGGGCCCTGTGTTCCCCTTTTGTGACCTTCTGACAAGCAGATTATTATAATTTATAATGATATATACCATTATATGAGCCAGGTTCACTTCACAACCATGTGACTAACTCAGCTGCAGTGATTCAACGCCTGTGGCAAGGTTGTAAAATGTGGCAAAACTCAAGTGTTTCACTTAACAACAGAAATTACGGGCTCAATTGTGGTCATAAGTCAAGGACTTCCTGTGTTAGAATTATGCTCTGGTTTAGGTGCCCCCCCCCTTCTCAAATAGAAAAAAATTGGTTCATAGAGTGACTGGCCTGAAGTCATTGCCTCTTTTTTTGAAATCACAGTTAGGGGTTATTCTGTTCAACTCTGGAGTTTCTTTCCTTTGTTTTATCTTCTGTTGCTCTTCCTCTTTGCCCCCAGCTCTGCTTCTGGCCCCTTTGATCTTCATCTTGTAAACATTGTTGAATATTTTCTCCCTGCATGAGTCTCTTTCTGCTGTCTTTCTCCAGCTTCACAACTTTGAGAAGTGCCAAATTCAACTCCCAGAGTTCCCCTAGGCAGCATGGGGGTTGAAGTCCATGCATTTTAAAGCTGGAGTGGTTTAGAGGATGGGATTTTGATTTTACTGCTTTCATTTTATGCTGGAGCTGACCGATGTTTTACGTTCTGCATTATTGAACATGGTTTACAAGAAAGCAATATACCTGTATTTACAACACAAAACAGCCAACCAAGTTGTACTTCTTTTTAAGGAAACAGATGTGTTAAAATGAAACTTCATTTTGAACTAAAGAAATAGATCATTCTTAAAATATTCTAAGCAATGCTTTCTCCCCCAATTTTGTTGCTCCAAGCAACTAGTGGTAGCAATTTACATCTAAAGTTGCACCTAGTTTAGAAAAATTAAAGGGTATAATTTGCTAAGTTCCAAAGAGGCTGAACATTATTTACTCTTACTGCAGCTGATAATGGCTGCTTCTCTGAAATTTGTCCTGAGGGTATAAAAAAGGCAGTTCAAATATATGTGTATAGAGCATAATCCAATCACAGTGCTGCATTTTAAAAGGTCAAGATCAATAGTACATTTGGAGATAAGCCACTGCACCATATTTGTGAGCTGGCTTATGATCAAGCTGAAAAGTCTGTTAATTCCAGTTGGCGACTTAAGGAGTAAGATTTGTTTAGTTTCTTTCCTCACTGAGAATTTAAAGTGGTTTGGCTGTTATGCTCGTACCAGGTAAAAGAATCATAAGATGCTTGTGAGGATTACCTGGGTACAATGTGTATGCACATGTATATTTTAGTAGGGTATGCCAAAAAAGCAGTTTATAATTCTTAAAATAAAGATTCCATTTTGAATGCTCTTAAACCACATGAAATATAATATTTTTCCTTATGGAAAATGAAAAGCCAAACATGGAATGAAAACAGATTTTACTGTTGATTAGAAGATATTTTACCTGATAAAGCAGGAAAAAATATTCGAAAATAGTATTTGTAGAGATGTGGTGTGGTGGAGTTTTTTTTTAGCAAGTCATGGTACACTGTATTTGCAGCTAAGTGGAAAAGAGTTGTTTTGTGGAATAGAAGTCATGTTAGTCTGTCACATAAAGTTAAATCAGCATTTACTTATTTGATCCTTCTTTTAACCAATTCCCCCCCCCCAGACCCCCCAGTTTGAACCCTTGATCTGAAATTGGTTTATACATCCCAGTTTTATGTGCCAGATCCAGATAACGATCCTGGATTTCCATGCTTCACTGTATTGCAAAAATGTAGAGAATGAAAAAACCGGATTTTAGATTGAGTTGGTTTTATAGTGATTGTTTTCCCTTACTCTTGGTTTTGTCTTCTCACCATCTGCAGATTATAGTACCTACACTCAAGCAGCTGCCCAGCAGGGGTGAGTTTTTCTATATATAGTAATATTACATTTTTTAAAAAAAACTTGGATTAGAGTTCTAATGTATTATCTGTTTTGACATTGCAAAGTTGCATTAAGAGCTTTGCTTTTGCTTTACATCAGAAGCGATGAATTTGCCTTTTTTAAACCAAGTTCTCTTGTTTTATAAACCTTCCAATAATCTCGTCTTCTTTTCATAGCTATACTGCATATGCGGCTCAGCCAACTCAAGGATATGCACAGACTACCCAGGTAAAATGCAGCCACCAGGATAACAAAATAGAAACTCTGACCAGTTTGAAGCTTTAACAGATTTTCTAAGATTAAAAAACAAGCTGTTAAATTAAGGAAGTACTTACCTCATCTCCATTCACAAAAATGCCTGCTTGTATTGGCGCTCTTAGGAAAGAAAATGCCAAAAGCCCATGAAAAATGTTGGCAAGCTTTCTGTAAAAGCCACCCCTCTCCTGATTGAAGTGTTCTTTTTAAACAAGGTTTTGTGTTCGGTGGTTTGCAAATGTTTCATTGCCCAACTCGGTTAATGATGTTACTTAGTTGGGTAATGGAACATTTCCAAGCAAGCTTGGGACAGTTCAGTCCTGATCTGCAGAGATTCTTTTCTGTTCAAAATAGGTTTTCTGATACATGGAATATAGAACAACTAACTTAATAGGGTCCCTTGTGGGAGAAAATGGGAAGGAATGATGCATGTGGCAGTAGGACTACAACTCCCAGAAGGCAATAGGACTGCAACTTAAAATGGCAGTAGGACTGAAACTCCCAGAATTCTCCAGCCAGCATAGGTGGCTGGGGAATTGTGGGAATTGAAGGCCTAGCATCTTAAAATGGCCAAGGTTGAGAGAAACAGCTCTACTTACAGGTAGTCCTCGACTTACTACAGTTCACTTAGTGACCAAAGTTACAATGGCACTGAAAAATGTGGCTTGGGACCATTTTTCACACTTAAGACCGTTGCAGCATCCTCACGGTCACGTGATCAGCATTCGGATGCTTGGCAACTGGCTCACATTTATGACAGTGTCCCGGGGTTATGTGATTCCCTTTTGTGACCTTCTGACAAGCAACGTCAATGGCGAAGCCAGATTCACTTAATGGCTGCAGTGGTTACTTAACAACTGTGCCAGGAAAGCTCATACAATTGAACAAAATCCACTGAACTAGTGTCTCACCTAGCAACAGAAATTTTGGGCTCGATTGTGGTTGTAAGTCGAGGACTACCCAGATTAAAAATAAAGTCATTTTAACAAAATACTTCTTTAAAAAAAATTAAAATGACAATGGCATTGAAAACTATTGATGCTAAAATTCACTGAAATAGCCTCTGAAGAGCAACTAACTTAGGGGTAACATTTAATCTCTTTCCTTTATTTGCCATTTTGCTTCTTTGAAAACCTGGCAGGAATAGGGGGTTACCATATTTTTCGGAGTAAAAGATGCACCAAGGTTTTGAAGAGGCAATTTTAAAAAAAAGTAGGTAGGTAGAGGGAAAGAAAAAGAGAGAAATACAGTAGGTAGGGAGGGAGGGGGAGAGAGAGTAGTTAGGTAGATAAATGGATAGAGAGAGATAAAGAAATACAGTAGGTAGGGAGAGAGAGTGTGTGTAGGTAGGTAGATAAAGGGATAGAGAGAGAGAGAGAGAAATACAGTAGGTAGGTAGGTGTTTCTGCTGGCACAGCACTTGATCAATGTAATTCTCAACAATCAGTTAAAGAGCTTTCCAAAAGGGGGAAAAAAGTTTTTGCACTCTGCAAACCTCCAAAAAACGTTCCGTTTTTTTGCGAAAATGGGGCCTTTTTTTAAAAGACATGAATAGCCTTGGGGGGGGGGGGCTTGCAGGGTGTTCCGGGGGGGGGCAAAAATGAGCAAAAAACGGTCCATTTTTCACGAAAACGGGCCCATTTTTTGTCAAAAAAATTGCATGCATAGCCTTATGGAGGTTTACAGAGTGCTGGGGGGGAGCAAAAACGGGCCGTTTTTTGCTCATTTCTGCCCTCTCCAGCCTCCATAAGGGTATGCATGGCCATTTTGGTGAAGGGGCAGGGCTTCAAGAGGCAAGAAATGCTGTATTCGGTGTATAAGACACATCCAGATTTTCAGCCTCTTTTTTGAGGGAAAAAGGTGCGTCTTATACTCCGAAAAATACGGTAGTTACCTCCAAATAGACAATGCCATGCTCTATAGAAAGGCATTGATATTTTTGAAGCTCCATTCCCATATGTGCTCAGAGTATTCTTCATTAAAACACATGGATCGTGTTAGAAATAAAAATACCAAAGTTGTTTATACAGGCTTGACTCTTAATTGCTGTTTACAAGCAAGAGAAATGTTTTTGCGTAGCACTTAGTATTTTAAAGAAACACCATGTACTGCAGACGTCCCAAAGATGCTTCTTGCGAAAGACAATTGGACTTTTTTGAGGGGGGTGTGTGAGATTTTCTTTGAAAACATTTTACTTCTTGTCCAAGAAGCGTCTTCCATTTTAAGTAAGCTTCTTGGATGAGGAAGAAAATGTTTTCAAAGGAAGGGGGGGAAAAAACCAAGAAAGTCCAGTTGTCTTTTGCAAAAAGCACTTTTTGGAACACTCAGGACCTGGATGATTGACAATCTCCATAGATATTATGCTGCAGAGTCGACAGAAAATTTGAGGTGATTTTTAGGGCGGAGAAAAGTAAGGACAGATTACTTCCCTTTTGCTAAACGTTAGTTCTGGGCTGAACGAAATTATTAACTTGAACTATCTGCTAATGTGCCATAATTGAGTTTTCCTCTGTAACTTCCTTGTCCTGGCAAAAGTGAGTGAATTGGGCTTATGGGGAAAGCCCTGAATATTTCTTGACAGGCAACTATATACCTGTTTCTCTTTTTCCCTTGGGTCTGGTGGGTGTTGGCAATCTTGAGGGATTATTCAGTTGTTCTGCCTGACCTGAGAACACATCAAGTCATTCAAAGTGGGACGATGTAACCTCCTGACCTGCCCGTTCATAAGAATTACAATCCAAGTAAGATCCTCACCCCTGCTTTTACGTGGCGTAGTTTTTAACATCCCTTCTTGTCGCCAGCAGGCCTACGGACAACAAAGCTACGGCACCTATGGGCAGCCCACGGATGCCAACTATACCCAGGCTCAGACCACAGCTACCTACGGGCAGACTGCGTATGCGGGTTCTTACGGGCAGCCTCCAACTGGTGAGCATCTCTGCCTTCGGTCGCTCTTGCGCAGGTAGTCCTTGACGGAGCAACAGTTGGTGTTTAGGGACCCTTCGAACAGCGGCACTGAAAAGCGACTGTGGCGGGGTCTATCCCCGTGGTCTTGTGATCAAAATTCAGACGCTCGATTCATAGTTACGACAGGGGCAATGGCCCCGGGGTCATGTGCCTTTCCCTTTTGTGACCTCCTGTTAAGCAAAGCCAATGGGAGAAGCCTGATTGACTAAACAATAGGAGCATCCCTTAGAGCAGGGTTTCTCAACCTTGTCAACTTGAAAGTGTCTGGACTTCAACTCCCAGAATTCTGGGAGTTGAAGTCCAGACACTTTCAAGTTGACAAGGTTGAGAGACACTGCCTTGGACTTATAGACCGCTTTACGGTGTTTTACAGCCCCCTTTAAGCAGTTTACAGAGTCAGCTTCTTGCCCCCCCCCCCCCCCAACAATCTTGAGTCCTCAACCACATTACTAGCTTAACATCTGCAGCAATTCACTTGAACAGTGGCAAGAAAGATCGTAAAATTAGGGGAGGGGGGGGATTATTTAAACTCGTCTCGCTTAGCAAGAAAAACATGGGGCTGGATTGTGGTCGCAAGTCGAGGACTACCTGTATTTACTTACTTATTTGGGTTGGGCGGAGAGAACGATGCTGCCGTGGATCCAATTGGCTGTTAAAAGAAAGTCCTTGCCGAATTGAGACGCTTCCCGAAGGCTAGCAAAAAAAAAAAAAAAGTGGCTCCTCGCGAATGAAAACATTTTCTGGGTGTTCCGAGACGCTAGAACTTTTTTTTTCCCCTTCCTCCTCCTGTTTCCGAGGAAATTAGCCTTAAAGCGTGCTTGCGTGTTCCGCTGAAATGCCCTCTACTTTTTGTTTCGTGCTTTCCACAGTAGAAGGGACCAGCACAGGTTTGAATCTCCTGCTCAATTTTTGCATGGGAAGTGCAGTCTGTTTTTGTCTATAAAAGGTTATGGCGTTCACCTTTTAGGGGGGGAAAAAAATTGGCAGCGAAACCTGCCGCGTGGTCATAGAAGGGGCCCGTTTGGCGGTTTGCTACTCCGGTTAGAAAGGCCACGTTTCTATAAAAAAAAGGGGCCATTAATCGATTCTTTCCAGCTGCTGATAAAATTGTATTTATTTATTTTGTAAGCCTCAGCTGCGGGGGAAAAGGCCATTTGGCTTAACTCTGCTTTTCTAGTTTACTAAAGGGTGAGCGACATAACTAGGCATCTTTCAGTTGTTACATCCCTGCATGTTTCACTTGACTGGATCGCTCCTCCAAATGTGTATCGACATTCAGTGTTTTGTAAATGTTCCGTAGAGTACTTTGCTTGCACGGTTAAAAATCAGGATCTGAATGCTTCGTGTTGATATTTGCAAGAAGATGACTTTTGAAGGATGGGCAGAAAGCCGTTGAATTTTCGGTGCATGGAAAAACTCTGTGAAAAACACTTTCTTCCAACTTTCTAAGTAGCATGGATTTTGCCCCCTTGTGCTCCAAACCTGTGTTATCATGTAATAGGTTAGGGCTTTTAAAGAGGGCAGAGGTTTCAACAACGCAATCTATGATGGAAGCACTTCAGAATAACAGAGTTGGAAGGGACCTTGGAGGTCTTCTACTCCAACCCTAAACCATTACGGACAAATGATGATTAGGGGACTGGAGACAAACACATAAAGAACGGTTGCTGGAATTGGGTATGTCTAGTTTAATGAAAAGAAGGACTAGGGGAGACATGATAGCATCTTCCGATATCTCAGGGGCTGCCCCAAAGAAGAGGGAGTCCAACTATTCTCCAAGGCACCTGAGAGTAGAACAAGAAGCAATGGGTGGAAACTAATCAAGGAGAGAAGCAACTTAGAACTAAGGAGAAATTGCCTGACAGAACAATCAATCAGTAGAACAACTTGCCTCCAGAAGTTGTGAATGCCCCAACACTGGAAGTCTTTAAGAAGAGGTTGGATAACCATTTGTCTGAAGTGGTGTAGGGCTTCCTGTCTAAGCAGGGGGTTGGACTAGAAGACCTCCCAAGGTCTCTTCCAACTCTGTTGTCCCATTCTATTCCATTCCAATCTATTCTAAATGGTTGTCCAGTCTATAGTTAAAAGCCTCCAGTATTGGAGCACCCACAAGTAATAGGCCAGGACCCAGAGGTTGAGGACCCCTGTTCTAGTCCCACCCACCCCTCGCCAAGGAAGGAAACCCTATTCCATCCTGGTCAAATGGTTGTCCAGTCTGTCCTTCAAAACTCCAACAATGGAGTCCCGCAACTTCAGGAGGCAACCTGTTCCATTGAGAGAGCTTTCTTCTCCCTCTCCTCACAATTGGACCACTGTTAACACTGCAATCCCATGTTTGGGTTGAATTCAGCAAAGCAATTCCTGTCTGTTTTCAGAATGGCACCTTCAGAATTCCGGCACATTTCCTCTACTGCAGTGTTTCTCAACCTTGGTGACTTTAAGTCCTGTGGACTTCAAGTCCCAGAATTCCCCAGCCAGCTCTGCTGGCTGGGGGATTCTGGGAGTTGAAGTCCACAGGACTTAAAGTCACCAAGGTTGAGAAACACTGCTCTACTGGAATACATTGTTTTCACACAAGATATGAACACCTTTTAATTGTGGAAATGAGGAAAGTTTATATCATTGTTTCTCAGCTGGTTACGTTGAAATGAAACTAGTGATTGCTCACAAGGCAATTCTTTACTAATTGGATTTTGAAAGCTGGGTTGTATATAGTCACCACCAGCACCTTGTGGCCTGTTAGGTAGCAATAGGAGGAAACACACCACATTAAATATCTTTTTATACATTGGATGGCCTTCCCCTAACCTGGTTGCCCTTCAGCTCCCTGATTCCTCAACAGTTGTCAATCCTGATTAGACCATGATCTTTAATTTAAGGCTCAGATTAAGGTTATTTCTGGTGCCATAATATGTATATCTGTACAGGTAGTCCTCGACTTAACAACCTTTTGTTTAGTGACCGTTGGACGTTAAAAATGGACTGAAAAATAGTACCGCTTTTCACACTTAACGACCATTGCAGCATCCGCATGGTCAAAATTCAGCTGTTTAGCAGCTGACCGACAGTTGCCGTGACCCAGGGCCAGGCTTTTGCCGCCTTCCGACAAGCAGAATCAAAGGGGAAGCCAGGTTCACTTAACAACCGTGTTGCTGACTGAACCACTTGCAGGGCTTCATTTAACAACGGCGGCAAGAAAAGTGGTAAAAGGGGGGGGCGAATGTTACGTAAGAAAATGTCTCGCTCAGCAACAGAACTTGTGGGCACAAGTCGGGGACTGCACGTACACCTTGACCAGGTAATAAGAAACACCACAGTTTTACTCGCTTACTTTGGCAGGTTATACCACCCCAGCTGCCCCTCAGGCTTACAGCCAGCCCGTCCAAGGGTACGGCACAGCCGCTTATGACACCACAACTGCCACAGTTACCACCACACAGGCTTCCTACGCCGCTCCATCTGCTTACGGAACCCAGCCTGCCTATCCTACCTATGGACAGCAGCCAACAAGTACTACAGCTGCAAGGTAAAATATATGGATTTGTGTTTGGTTTTTTTTAAGTTCCTAGGGTGCCTCTGTTCTGCTTTTTCCTTGGATTGCAAATGCTCCTCTGAATTACTCTTCAGTCTCTCTCCTCTGCCCCATCTCCATTAATCCATAAGTGAAGCAGCTCATGGATAAAATTCACCCTTGTGTTGGGTGGAAAGAGATCTGCATATTATTATTTTTTTAAATAGTTTGCCTTGGTGATTGGGGCAGATTGCTGTCTTGGTTCAGGGCCAGTTACTAAGATTGTTTGGTACAAGGCCAGTTACTAAGAGCTACAGACGTGCCTCCCTACAACACACAGAATGAGAAAGCATAGGTCATGATGGCAGAACTTTTTGGCACTGAGTGCCCAAACCAGAGGGTGTGAGTGCCAGCGCGTGCGAAGGCAAGCTAGCTGGCGTCCATGCACATGCCAGAAACCAGAAGAGCAGCTGGCGATGGCGTGCATGCCTGCAGAGAGGGCTCTGTGCCACGTCTGGCACGTATGCCATTGTGGGCATAGGAAGTCCTCGTGGCTGTTATCCGAAGCACTGAAAAAAGTGACCTATGGCCATTTTCACACTTACGACCGTTGTAGCATTCCCATCGTCAAATGTGCTGAAAATTCAGGCGCTTGGCAGCTGGTTCACATTTATGACGGTTGCAGGGTCACATAATCCCCTTTTGGGACCTTCCGGCAAGCAGAGTCAATGAGGAAACCAGATTCACTTAACAACCACGGCAAGGAAGGTTGTGGAATGGGGCAAAACTCACTTAACTCTCTCGCTTAGCAGCAGAAATTGCACTCCTCAGTCGAGCACTACCTGTAGCCGCCTGGTTTTCCCAGAATTTATGTTTTCTCTAAAGCAGCCTAGATCCGGGCTGGCGAGACGTTGCCCTGTCAGCTGGCCAGCGCATATGCACAGGCTGGCAAGCTGAGTTCAGCCTTTTTTAAAGCCATTTTTCGCCCTCCAGGGGCTTTATAGGAGCCTGGGGAGGGCGATAACAGCTTCCCAGAAGTTCAGGAACGGACTTCCGATTTGCGCTAGGGCTGGTTTAAGCCCTCCGGAGCCTTCAGGGGCCACCGAGGTGGCGCAGTGGTTAAATGCAGCACTGCAGGCTACTGCTAGATCAGCAGTTCAGCGGTTCAAATCTCACCGGCTCAGGGTTGACTCAGCCTTCCATCCTTCCGAGGTGGGTAAAATGAGGACCCAGATTGTTGGGGGCAATATGCTGACTCTCTGTAAACCGCTTAGAGAGGGCTGAAAGCCCTATGAAGCGGTATATAAGTCTACTGCTATTGCTATTGCTTCCGGAGGCTTCCCTGAAGGCTCCAGGGGACGAAAAACGATCCAATGGACAAACCGGAAGTGACCTCCGATTTGCTCGTACGGCTGTTTTTAGCCTCCGGAGCCTTCAGGGAAGCATGCGTGCGGCATTCCCGTGCACGACCCCCCCCCCCCCATCCCGCTTATGGCACGGGAGCCAAAAAAGGTTTGCCATCGCTGGCCTAGATATTAAAAGGTGACGTTTGAAGCTGAAGAATTATAACAAGAGGTAGAGTATTTTAACAACTGCATTATGTGAGAGGAAAGTGTGTTTTTTTTTTTTTTTACAGCTTGTTAACATGATGGGGTAGCCAGTCCTTTACCAGAAAAGCAGGAAGAAAAGGCTTTGTATAAAATATGCTTTTCTTTCCTGTTTTCCCCATTTAGACCCCAGGATGGTAGCAAACCTACAGATACCAGCCAAGCTCAGACTAGCTCAACAGGCTACACTCAACCGAGCCTAGGATATGGCCAGAGTAACTACAGTTACCAGGTTCCTGGAAGTTACCCAATGCAGCCGGTGACTGCACCGCCAGCCTACCCGCCAACCAGGTGAGCGTTCGCACCTTCTCTCCTCCCTCTCTGTGTTGGGTTTCGGCTGGATGAAATGTTCTGGGATTGGGGGTGGCCTTTTGAACAAGGAAGCATTGAAGCTGAGGTCCCTTCTGAAGTTTAAACTATCCTGGGCCTTTGGTGACCCAAAATGTAAACGTCTTGGCATCCCAGATCATGTCTTGGATAGTGATGCTGTGTTTTGCACAGCAGGCTAGCTCAAAACCCAACAACAAACACTGTGGAACATTAAGAAGGGGTGCTTTTTAGACTCCAGTCCCCTCCTGCCCCCCCACACCAAAGCAATTCAGTTGTATTGCACTTTATTAGTGCAATTAATTAGTGCATTATTATAAGTTTTACTAAGGCTGTTGAGGGACGCGGTGGCTCAGTGGCTAAGGCGTTGGTTGAGCTTGTCGATCAGAAAGGTTGGCAGTTCGAATCCCTAGTGTTGCGTAACGGAGTGAGCTCCCGTGACTTGTCCCAGCTTCTGCCAACCTAGCAGAAAGCACGTAAAAAATGCAAGTAGAAAAACATGGACCATCTTTGGTGGGAAGGGAACAGCATTCCGTGCGCCTTCGGCATTGAGTTATCCTGGCCACATGACCACAGAGGCGTCTTCGGACAGCGCTGGCTCTTCAGCTTTGAAACGGAGACGAGCACCGCCCCCTAGAGCTGGGAACGACTAGCACATATGTGCAAGGGGAACCTTTATCTTTACTTTAAACCAAGTCTCTCTAATTGTGGGTTTCAATATTCAGGAGATATAAGCATATTCTCTCTAGTAATTAAGGCACCAGAATAGATACCAGGAGATTGTCAGTTTAAATCCCACCTTAGCTATGAAAACCGGTGGGGTGACTTTGGGCCAGTCACTCTCTCTTAGTCCAATCTACCTCACAGGGTTGTTGCTGCAGGGAAAATCGGAGGCAAATGGGTTTGATGTGTTCACTGTCTTGAGTTATTTGTAAAAATAATAAAAAGACAGGATACAAATACTACATTTTTCAGAGTATAAGACGCACCAAGATTTTGAAGAGGCAAATTTAAAAAAAAAAGTTTTTGGACTATGCAGACCTCCCAAAAACGGCCCGGTTTTTGCAAAAACAGCCCCGTTTCTCTCCCCCCCCCCTCCCCCAGGACATGCATAGCCTTTAAGAAGCTTATAGGGTGCTCGGGGGTGGGAGGGAGAATCAGCCCGTTTTTCGCTCATTTCTGCCCTCCCCAGCCCCCAGGAGCTCTGAAAGCCTCATAGAGGCTCTGCACAGCCATTTTGGTGAAGGGGACGGGGTTTCGGAGGCAAAAAAAATGCTGTCTTCAGTGTATAAGACGCACCCAGATTTTCAGCCACTTTTTTGAGGGGAAAAAGGTTCGTCTTATATGCTTCGAAAAATACGGTAATATCTTGATAAGTGAATAAAAATGCCAAATTCAGGCTGGCTGTGCGGTGAACCACAACAACAATTTTATTCCACCCCTGGGTTTTTAACTTCAAGGGAGACAATCTTGGGAACATTTCACTTTTTGGACTGTGTTGGTCCGGTTAGAGAAAAAAACAATCTTTAGCAAGGACAAATATTTTTTTTAAAAGTAATGTGGTGCAGTTTGTAATGGGGAACCAAGGATTGGGATTATTTGAATACTCCATGCCCCGCATCCTTTAAATAACAAACCTCCTTTAGCCACGAAAATGCATCAAAGCCAGGCATTACTTTGATAAGGCTGTCAGTTTATGAACCCTTTAAAAACCTGGAAGAAGAGAGGAAAGAGAGAGGGAAGGAAAGGTAGGATAGGAAAAGAAAGGAGGGAAGGAAGGAGAGAAGGATGGAGGGAAGGAAGGGGAGTGGGAAAGAAGAAACAAGGGAAGGAAAGAGGGAGGGAGGGGAGAAGATATCTAACCTCTGATGTCTATAAGGATTTTGATATTATGGGAACGTCTTGAAACGCAGTTAAATGTAAAGCGAAACAGTGAATGTTGTATTGTTTTTTACCAGTTATTGGTTGTTGTATTTTTCTTTTACTAATAAAAATATTTATTAAAAAAAAAAACAACCTTGTTTTAACCAGTAGCTGCTTCCCTGTGCTTTGCCGTGTCTTTTCAGCTACTCCTCTTCTCAACCAAGTAGTTACGACCAGAGCACTTACTCCCAGCAGGGCGCCTATGGGCAGCCGAGTAGCTATGGCCAACAGGGTAGCTATGGGCAGCAAAGCAGCTACGGGCAGCAGCCCCCCACCAGCTACCCACCTCCCACTGGATCTTACAGCCAGGCACCAAGCCAATACAGCCAGCAGAGCAGTAGCTACGGGCAGCCAAGTAAGTAACCACCGTCTCTCTTTCCCTCCCTCCCTCCCTCCGAACCTTTCAGTCCCGGGTCCCCATTTCCGATAACCAAAGTAGTCCTTGTCTTGCGACCTCAGTTGAGCCCTGGATTTCTGCAGCTAGGCAGAAATCAAAAGGATTTGCCTCCTTTTACAACCTTTCTGGCCCGAGTTGTAAAGCGAATCCCGGCCGCCGTTAAGTTAGTAAGACGGCGGTGAAAGTGAATCTGACTTGCCCATTGGCTTTGCAAAAAGGGGGGCTCGTATGAGACACCGCAACCATCATAAGTACATGCCAGTTGCCAAGCCGCCTCCAAATTTTGAACCACGTGACCACGGGGATGCTGACACCGTTGTAAATGTGAAAAGCAGCCTTCCGTCCCTTTTTCGGTGCCGTAACATCGGGCGAGTTAAAACCCTTAAAACGACCGGTTGTAAGTCAAGGACTGCCTTGTTCCTCTCTTTATAGAGATCTCCTCCTGCCAGATCCAGCTCTGAATCTCTCGCTTGCCTTTTTAAATCCAGCGTTTCAGTTGTTTTAGGCTCGTTCCATGTCACTGATAGAAACATAAACGAAGCTTTTTTTAAGATTTCTGCTAGAGGTTTTGGTCTCAGCGATGCAGGAAACGCTCCTGTTCTCTGGCCTTTTCTTCCCCTTGTTGAAGGAGCCACAAAAGCTGTCTCTTTGTTCCGTTCGAACTTACTCCCTGTAGTAGCAAAAGGGATGCTTCTTTTAGCGGGGCGGTTGCCAAGCGTCGAGCCAGTGGGTAGAGTTTCCTTCAAGTCCTTCTCCTCCCCCCACTGACACTCCTCTGCAACCGTCTCGGGGGCCGTCTCGGTGGTCTTGCCAGGGGCCGCAGCCGCGTCCTTAACCCTGTGTGAATTGTTCCTTAGGTTCATTCCGCCAAGACCATCCCAGCAACATGGGTGTGTATGGCCAAGACTCTGGAGGCTTTTCTGGCCCAGGAGAAAGCCGGAGCTTGAGCGGCCCTGAAAACAGGGGCAGGGGAAGAGGGGGATTTGATCGTGGAGGCGTGAGCAGAGGTGGGCGGGGAGGAGGAGGCCGCGGCGGAATGGGGTAAGAGTAAACCTTTTTCTTCCTTCCTTCCTCTCGTTAATTTGATTTTTAAACCCTGTATAGGGTGTGCAGCAGCGAGAAGGGCTGAAAGAGAAGCCAGAGCAAAATGGCTTTTTTCCTCTCTCCCATGGAGGAGTTGTTATTAATAGCAAGTAGCTGTTACGGCTAATTAATCCATGGAACAATCTCCTTAAGGGGAAACTAGGCGCAGGATGGATTTTCCCTGCAGCGCTGGGAGCCGGGTCACCAGAGGGCTTTTGGGGGGCCTAAATTCATGAAACTTTCAGCTGCCTTCCACACGGAACAGAGGGAGGGGGCCGTCCTCTGTGGGTTGAACACACACACACATCCAAGGGATATCTCCATGTTATTATGCCTTTGCTCCTCTGGCTGGTTTTCGTCTTGCTGTTTGAGGTATATATGTATACTAAGGTGCCCCCCCCCCCAATTGCTTTTTGGTTATAAACCCTTTCCTTGTTCTAGCACTCTTTGCTCTTGGCAATAGCTCCTTTTGAGTTGGTGGCAGAGCGGCCCGCGCGGAAGCCTCGGCCACTTTCTCAAGCCCCACGATAGCTCTGGTGTGGCCACTGCCTTCGTGCCAGGCTTTGGTGAGAATGCCCAGCCACGCCCCCCACCCCCCCTTAAACAGTCACAAAGAAGCCGAGAGATCTCGGAGCGTAGCAGCTCCCCGAAGGAGCTTTTCAAAAGGTTACCCCTAAATCAGTTCTGCCATTTCCAGCGATGGCGGGATCTGGTTTGGGAAGCTTGCTCCGTCCGTTCTCGTTGCCCCGTTGATTGATTGGTTTAAGGTTTAAAAAAAGGCACGGTGGTCGATCGAGGATCTTTTGATAACTGAAGGTGCCGTTTTGTGTATGTTTTATGTGTGCGCGTGTGTGTGTGTTCTACCCACGTATGCCACGCTACGCAGAGGGGCCCGCTCGGCAAACCCGATTGGATTGAGGGACGGGGGAAGAAAAAGGGTTCCAGCTGTTATCACACTTAATGTGACACGCACCTACCCCGCTCCATTAGGTCTGATCATGCGCATAAACCAAAGCGCCCCTCTGCATAGTTGAAGCACGGATGAGGCCACGTGGTTTGAAATCTTTATTGCTCAGTCATTCGCTTGATTTAATGACCTCAAACCCAATTCTCTTAATGACCCTTTTAACCCTGCTGAAGAAGTAACCCTTTCGGATTGGCGTGAATGGTAAAAGGGCTCCGTAGCTTTATATGTAAACGATTTCATTTGTTAGGCCTTCCTAGATGTGTTTTAAAAATTAAGACGTAGACACTTGAAATGGCCATCACCACATCTCTCTCCTCCCCTTCTCCCCCTTTCTTTTAAGTCTCAAACTCACCTCTAGCCTTTTTTAACCACAGGGCAACAATCCCAGTGTCTTCAGGTCCATTCAGGTGCCCAAAATGCCACTTTAAATTGAAAATTGGAAGGGGAGGAGGGGGTTCCTTTTGCTATTGGCAGTAGACAAATCGTACCTCAAGGCTGGCCCGGTGATGCCACCCCAGGGTTGGTGAGGGGTCCCTCGGTCCCGGTGTGGTGATGCATTTCAGTCTCTATCCTGCAAGGTAAGGAGCCCGATGTTCTTAACATGATGCCCTTTTTTTTTCACTGCCTCAGTATTTTTATATTTTCACTGGCTGTTAAACATGGAAACTTTTTAACATGCTTTGTCGCATTTATATGCTACAGGTTACAAAGTGAGATCCTTGTATACACTTCAGTACTTAAAAAGTACCCGTATTCAGTACTCAGCCGGCAGCATAATGAAAAGTGGGACTAGACACGGTGTCCATTTGGAGAGGAAAAATATATATATATATATATACACCTAGAATATTTTTTTTAAACCAAATGTGTACAATTGTATAAATGGAAACCTTCTGTAACTTTGGTAACTGCATATAGTAATTTCATGTTTGGTAATGAAACTTAGAGGGGAGGTGTAATAACTTTAGAATTGTGTAAAATTAAAAGTGTAAAACATCTGTTTAAAAGGGAAGGATTACATATATGGTGTGTACTTTGGGAACGAAGGAAAGCTGCATGCATCAGCTTGGAATTGTGTTAATTAAATCTTTTATGGGTTAATGATGCAATACTTGCTAACCGTTTCCTGTTCTTCTCCCTCCTTTTTTCTTAAATTCACATTTTTGGACTTTTCAAAAGCAACAACAACAATAATAATAACAATCACCCCACTTCCTCAACGAGGCTTTATTTGCCCACTAATTGTATTTCATGATTCTAATGCCCTGCCTCAAAACCACAGATATGGATCTTTGCGGAGTTGTGATACGCAAAGTTGCATCCTGAGACCTCACAATACGGTGTAAATTCTGTAAGAGCTCCTTTCACAGAGACTGTTAAATCCAGTAAGAGACCTAAATGTATGGTTTAATGACTTGTCAACTGCATTGTATTCTAGGGTTTGCTGTCTTTTTCCCCCCTTTTCTTTCCTTTCCTTTTCTTTGAACTGTTAATGTTAAAAGGTTTCCCGTCCGGGAATTTGGATGATTCCCCCCCCCCCTCTTGCAAGAGGCTGAGGATGCAACTTTACGTTCGCAAAAACAAGGAGGGAGTTGATGGAGAGGGCTTTCCCCATGTGCCTTGTATGCAAGTATATATTTTTTTTTAAAAAAAGAAAGGGAAAAAAAGAATGGAAAAATATTTCCCCACCACCCCCATTGTTTCCGCTTCCTACCGGTGAGCCAAGTATTGCATGGTTAACATCATTAGCCGTGGAAAAGTCCCACTGCTCCAATGTGGTATCCAGCCCCAGGCAAAACCAAAGGTGGTGCGTTGCGTGTGTAAAGGAGATTTGAACCCAGCTGCCCTGAAGAAAGGCCTAGTGACGAGATGACAGAGACAGACAGACAGATGCAAATGTTTTGGATATGTTAGCCAGTGCCCTTCTCCCTGTGAGCCCCAGAGGCTCCAAGCGGGACTGGCTATTTTAAAGGGAAGGCCTTCATTTCTTCGTTTATCCCCCCAGCAGCGCTGGAGAGCGAGGTGGCTTCAGTAAGCCTGGTGGTAAGTTTTTGAGCATTACAATGGGATCGTGTTTTAAAAAAAATAATAAAAATAAAAATAATGCAGCCAGAAAAAAAAAACAATAATTAAAATAATGACATAATATTTGTTAGCGTCCTAAACGGTGAAAAAAAATGCCCTATGCAACAGAACTTTTAATGGGTACCTGCCGGCAATGCCTTAATGGGTCTTTTAGAAGGTTTTAACCTACGGTGACAGAACAAAAGGGTGTTTAAAAAAACAACCGAAGGGTTTTTGAGGTGTTGAGAGAAACTAATTGGGGAAGGAAATCACTGTTTTTTCAGAGGCTTTGGCGTTTTAATAAGTAACCTTGGTAAACTCGGCAACACTGATTTGACCCAAGAAAATGCCCCACCCCGCCCCCAAGCCACCGTGTGTGTAATAATACCAGGTGATGATGGTTTTAGAAGGCTGCTAAAACTTGCAAGCCGCAAAAATAAAAATAAGCGTAAAAAAAGGGTGTTGCATTGCAAAATGGTTTTTTGTTTTGTTTTTGCAGTGCGGTCAATTCGAGTTTTAACCCACGCCATCTTAAATCGCGGTTGTAAATAGGTAGTTGTGTGTTTTTGTTGGGTAGCAGAGCTCACGAGGCAGGCACTAACGATGGCTTCTGTGGTTTCTTTTTCCCCTCCCTCCTGGACGACAGGACACATGGACGACGTCCCAGATCTTGATTTAGGTAACTTGGAAGTCCTGCTGGTTAAGAGGTTCCTCTATCATAGTTGGGTCTCACACACACACACACACACCCCCGCAAAGCAGCCGCCTTTCCCACCTGCAGCCCTTCGTCTCTTGCTGAAAGGAGAAGGCGGCATTTTGACAAACGAGGGGAAAACTCCTCTTGAAGCCCAGAATGGGCAGATTAGCCTCTCCCTGCCCTGGAAAGCAGTTGGGTCTCTTTTAGAGCAGGAGTCCCTGACCCCTGGGCCGAGGAACGGCACTAGTCCACAGTGTGCCAGAAACCGGGCCGTGCAAACAAGCAAAGCCCCATCCACGGGATGCAGGTGGCACGTGAAATCACGCCTACCACCACCACCACCACCTGTCCACAGAAAAATGGTTGGGGGCCACTGTTTTAGAGACCCTGCACAAAATTCTAGCTCTTTCTGTCTTTGTATGCTTCCTTGCTCTGTATTTGCACTTGACTTACACTCTGCTGGCTGAAGTTAGATTAAGCAGCCTTGCTATTTTGCGATAGATTAGATTGGGTGGATGGCAGGAGGGAGGGATGACTGGATGGATGAATAGATGAGAGAGAGAGAGAGAGAGAGAGAGAGATGGATAGAGTTGGTAGATGATAGATAGATCGAGACAGAGAGAGAGAGAAAGAGAGAGAGAGATGGATAGAGTTGGTAGATGATAGATGGATAGAGTAGATGATAGCTAGATAGATGGTAAATAGAAGAGATAGATGGATAGAGTTGGTAGATGATAGAGTTGGTAGATAGATAGATAGATGATAGATAGATAGATAGATAGATAGATAGAGTTGGTAAATGATAGATAGATAGATGATAGATAGATAGATAGATAGATAGATAGATAGATAGATAGATAGATAGATAGATAGATAGAGTTGGTAAATGATAGAGAGATAGAGAGATAGGTAGATAGGTAGATAGGTAGAGTTGATAGATAGAGTTGGTAAATGATAGATAGAGAGATAGAGAGATAGGTAGAGTTGATAGATAGATAGATAGATAGATAGATAGATAGATAGATAGATAGATAGAGTTGGTAAATGATAGATAGATAGATAGATAGATGATAGATAGAGAGATAGGTAGAGTTGATAGATAGAGAGATAGATAGATAGATAGATAGATAGATAGATAGATAGATAGATAGATAGATAGATAGATAGTCTATAGATAGATGACAGACTGGATGGAGGGATAGAGATACCTCCATATCCTTGGTCTCCTTGCATAGCCTCTCTGGCTCGTATAAATCAGAGTAGCATGTTTAATACACTAACCCTGGGTTTAAACATTGGTAGATAGATAGGGTTGCCCAGGAACAGGTCCTTTTGAAAAGCAGGAAGTAACATCCAGGCATTCTGAACACATGATGACGTAGTTCTTTGGGGTGACCCGTGATTTGTGTCCACAGGCCCACCTCTAGACCTGGATGATGAGCTTGATAACAGTTCCGTGTACGTACAGGGCCTGACCGACAATGTGACTCTAGAGGACCTGACTGACTTCTTCAAACAGTGTGGCATTGTTAAGGTGAGTATCAGATCCGATCCCGAAGAGATTTGATGGTGCCCCTTCTTGTAACTCCGAGGCATCGTTGGGGGAAATCCTGCCTCCATTTAGTTCTGTTTCCTCAAGTTACTCACTTGAGCCAGGATCGCTTTCTATTAATATATATGTATACAAATTCCTTGTGTGTCCAGTCACACTTGGCCAATAAAGAATTGAATTCTGTGTAGGAATGAAAGGCAGGTTTGGCTCCCATAAATGCCCATTTCTGGACCTTTTGCTTAAAAATTGGAGCTTGTGGTGATGTGCTACAGAGAGAGAGGCAAACTGTTGAGCTCCATGGGTTTCAAATTACCGTCTTCCGCAGCCTCCTGACATCGTTCTGTTGGTCTCAATTTGCAGCTTAAATTTTCAGTGCTGTAAAAATGTTCTTTCCCTTCCCCCCCCCCGCCCCCCATTCCCTAGATGAACAAAAGAACTGGACAACCCATGATAACGATCTATCTTGATAAAGATACTGGGAAGCCCAAGGGAGATGCAACTGTCTGCTACGATGACCCTCCCACTGCCAAAGCAGCCATAGAATGGCTTGATGGTGAGTTACAAGTTATAACATGCCTGTCGCGGAAATTCAGCTTGAAGGGGCGGCCAGCAAGAGTTGGGTTCTGCTTTGATTTCTGTCAACGGGCAGTCGGGAGGTGTGAAAAATCCAACCTTGACTAAAAGGTCACTTTGCTGCAAGAGAGAAAGGTGGAAAGGGGGGCCTGCTGAAGCCTCAGAAACGGCTATGTGAATGACATGCTGTGGAGAGCTGCCTGCCCCTCCCTCTTCAGTTTAGCTTTGCAAAGTCTAATAGTGTTTTCTTCCACCTTGGGGAAGGATTGGAAGCTTCTGGGGATGGGTCAGCTAAGTGGAGGGCCCTTCCTTCCCCTGTTTTTTCTCCGTTGAAGACACAGGACATCTCTTGCCAATGCAGACATTTTACAGATATCTCCCTCACTTTTTTTAAAAAAGTTTTTATTGAATTTTCCGATCTTTAAAACACAAATTTACACTTATAACAGCTTTTCCATATTGGTATCCATATCTTTCGTAACAATCCTATTTACAAAAAAATCTATCTCTATATCACTATCCTAATTTATATCCTTATTTAAAGACACTCTATATATATACTTTTACCCTTACTCGCAAGCCAGGAATACTATTTATTCCAGATTTGATAGTACTCGGTTTCTTCCCTCTCCTTCATTTCCATAGACAGTCTATCCATTTCTGCACATTCATAGATTTTCCCTCTTATAATTGGGTCGCGCGGAGGAGGGGGTATCTGTTTCCAATTCTGTGCTAGAACAATTCTACTTGCAGTTACTATGTGTAGTGTTATGTGTTGTAATTTTTTCTCCATTTTCCCATCAAAAGTTTCCCAGGAGAAACAATTCCAGCTTCAGCTCTTATCCTCTCTTCAATTATCTCTTCCAGCCACTTTCTTATCTTACACCAATATTTTCTAACCTTGGGGCAGGTCCACCACATGTGGTAGAACGTTCCCTGCTGGTGTTTCTTTTGATGAATTGCAGCTTCGGCTGGTTGGATGGTCCTTCCTTCCTTCCTTCCTTCCTTCCTTCCTTCCTTCCTTCCTTCCTTCCTTCCCATCCATTATGCTTTCTCAACCTCAGCATTTTCCAGCTGTGTGTGCCCTTCAACTCCCAGACTCCCCCCCCCCCAAGAATTTCACCCAGGGGAGGCTGAGAAATGTTGGGTTGGGGAACCAAGTCCAGCCCTCCCCCGTGCTTCCCCATTCCTCCTCCTTAAGGACAAACCTGCCTTGAACTTGAATACCTCACCAGCTGTCTGTGTCGCGAGACCCCCCCCCCCTCAGGTGCAGCTTTGATGACCCCAGGAACGTTTTCTGCTTTGTTTCAGGGAAGGAGTTTCAAGGCAGCAAACTCAAGGTCTCCATGACTCGGAAGAAGCTACCTCTGAACAGCATGCGGGGAGGCATGTTGCCCCGGGAACCTCGCGGTATGCCTCCCCCTCTCCGTGGAGGTAACCTTTGGGGCACAAGCACAAAGCGGCACATGATGCCCCACTGGGTGGGTGGGGGGGGGAGTGTCCTTGGACTCACCGGCTATTATCTTTCAGGTCCAGGAGGCCCAGGGGGACCTGGTGGACCAATGGGTCGTATGGGCAGCCGAGGTGGTGACCGGGGCGGTGGCTTTGCCCCAAGAGGGCCCCGAGGATCCCGAGGAAACCCTTCTGGGGGTGGAAACGTCCAGCATCGAGCTGGAGACTGGCAGTGCCCGAATCCGTAAGTCCCGTGCCGTTCTCCCCCCCCCCTCCCCTGAACACAGTAATATCTCTCCGTGGGGCTTCCCTAAAAAAACAGAAACCCCCCTTTCACGATCATTGACCCTTGTTTGCCTGCCTCTGCCCACCTGGGCAAAATATACCCAGGGTAGTCCTCGACTTAACAACAGTTTGTTTAGTGACTGTCTGAAGATACGACAGCATTGGAAAAAAAGACCGTTTTTTCCCTACTTACAATCATTGCAACGTCCCCATGGTCGCAGGATCGAAATTCACATTCTTGGCAACCGACCTCGCATTTACGACGGTTGCACTGTCCCACGATCCCCTTTCGTGACAAGCCAAGTCCATGAGGAAGCCTGTTCCGCTTAACGACCGTGTTACTAATTGTAACAAGTGCAACGAGTCGCTTAACGGTGGGCGAGAAAGGTCGAAAAACGGGTCACAATTCACCTAACCGATGTTTTCACTTAACAATGGAATGCCAACTTGTAAAGCATTTCCATATCTTATCAAGTTGACATTGGAGGAAAGGGGGGGAATATCACGCATACCTTCGGATAGTTGGATCTCAGATTACTACAGCAGGCTTGCTACCCATGAAATTTGACAACCTACAGCAACTCATTGGTGAATGTGATTTATGACACAGACTGAGGGAGAAACGGGTAAAGTTCAGCCATAATTAAACAGGTTAGACGCTACCAAGATGTTGTTCCTAATAAATGACTGGATTTCTTTTGAAACTTGGCTCGAGGTTTGTAAGTTAGGAACTTAAGTAATTAGGGTAACTTTTGGAAACCTGACACAGAAATTCTGGGCTCAATTGTTTTAAGTCGAAGACTACCTGTCGTTCATTTTCACCTGCCTTAACCTGCGCCACTTCCTAGCCACCCACCTGCTTCCGTAGAAGAGCAAAAGGGTGTTGTATATTCTCTGCAACGGTCCTTCTGCGAAGATGGGGGCGGGCATCCCTGCTCATCCTTGGCTCTTGTGCGAGAGCGTATGGGGACTTTGGTTGTCAATCAGGCCTGTCCTCACCCCCACACAGACACACTCACCATGGTCCCCCACCCCCACCCCTCCTAATAGAACCGTGGTTCTCCTTCCTAGGGGCTGTGGAAACCAGAACTTTGCTTGGAGAACAGAGTGTAACCAGTGCAAGGCTCCGAAGCCAGAGGGGTTCCTCCCGCCGCCCTTCCCTCCCCCAGGTATGCCCCTCCTGTCTTCGAGCTGGGGTGGGACTCGGACTATTTGACACTGATCTCTGCTTATGTGATATTCACAAGGTCCCGGATTCTTGCTTGGGAAGCCGCTGCCACTTAGAGGGCTCATATACGGGACCAATAGTGGTAAGGGTACTTGTACAGGTGGTATCATTTTTACCTTCGTTTGTGTCTAAAACGCTTCTGGAGCAGTCGCTTCCACGCAGGTGTAGGACAGGTAGCCAGGTAGTTGGAAGCACGGCCCCCGTGGGCGCCTGCCTCGGGCGGGAGCCCAGGTGGAGAGGAAGCTGCGCGCTCGTTTTGGGGAGCGTGTGGGAGGGCATGTCTTCCGCAAGAGCTGCCCCGGGTTCTATGGGGCCCGGAAGAGCCTCGGTGGCTTCCCATTTCGCCACGCAGCAGGCAACTTGTGTCTGTGGCTTCTGACGACTTGAGATCCCTTCTAGCAGGGGTGTCAAAATCAAGGCATCTGGCTTAGAAGTGGCCCGTGGGGCTGCCCTGCCCTGGAAACAGCAAAGGACTGGCCCATGGTGCGTCTGCCAGTGAAAATGGAGCTCCCGAGGGCTGTGTGTCTCCCGTCGTCATCCCCGGCTCCGTTTTTCGTGGCAGAGGGTTGCCATTCCAGAACCTGTTTTTGCTGGCAGAGCACCACAGGTGCCCTCCCCCTTCCTGACACAAGTGATGTCAGGCTGGCCGCGCCCACTCCTCAGGTCAAACAAAACCTTCATGCAGCCCTCAATGAAATGACACCCCTGCCTTCTAGCAATAGCACTTAAACTTACAGACCACCTCGCAGTGCTTCCCAGCCTTCCCTAAGCGGTTTGCAGTCTTAGCCTCCCCCTCCCCCCAAAAACCATCTGGGTCTCCTCATTTTACCGACCTTGGAAGGACGCGAGGCTTGAGCCAGCCAGAATTGAACTTCTGGTGGTCCGCAGACTTAGCCTGCAGTACTGCACGCTTAACCCCCCTGCGCCACCACATGTCATTGCAAGGGGGTGTGTGTGTGTGTGTCTGCAACCCGGCCAACTTGTGGACTTCAACTCCCAGAATTCCTCAGCCAGACAATGGGGCCCTCACGCTTAACACAACAATATTGTAGTCTTCCTGCAGTCACATGATTATGTCGAGGCCCTTGGCAACCGGATTGCGGTGATTGCAGCTTCATCCTGGGGGAGGGCGTCGGGGGTCGTAAGACTACCATTTGTGATCTTTCCAGAAGCTTACAAGGGAAGCTGGGTTTGCTTAATGACCACAGGCTTCTCCTAACTGCAAGGATTCACTTAACGACTGTGGCCTGAAAAGGTCTCAATTGGGCACAATACCCACTTAACAGCCCCTCGCTTAGCAAGGGAAGTTTAGTTTATTGTTGTTGCACTTGTACAACGAAATTAAAGTGTACATTATAACTATGAAAATAAAACCCAAAACCACCCATCCTTCACGTTCTATACAATTGAATTGAAAACCCCTGAGATTTGCATTCATATTGCACCACACGGTAGAATTCAACATAGTTACTGCTCTGGGATAGAAGCAGTTTTTCAGTTCCAGGCCCAATGACGGTTGCAAGGCAAGGACTTAGCCTGTATTGCAGCTTCCAGATCCAGCCTTGCTGGAGGGGATGGGGGCCCGTTTTGCGGTGACCTTGTGCCCTTTTGTCACGTGGCAGGAGCCCTGTTCAAGGCAGCCCACATGCCGTCCCCATCGCGCCCCCCCCTAGATTTGCAAGCTGCTTACAAAGGCCCCGTTAGGGCTGAAGGAATTAAAAAGGATATTTAAGATGTCTCCCTGACACTCTTTCACTGCCCTGTTTTTTGCTTCCTGGAAAACTGCCCGATTCTCCAGTTTTTCTCCCTCTTAGGATTACCCTGTCACGGCCGAATCACCTATTTTGTTCTCTCTCCCCCTCCCCAAGTCGGCTAACCAAGCCCTGGGGGGTGGGGGTCAGCCCCAACTTGCCTCCGAACCTCTCTAAGTGTTAGGCTTAAAAAGGCCCAGCAGCACACTGAGGATAACTGGGAATCAATTTATTTCAAGTAACCGATGCCTTAAATACTAGATATTTTGACCTCTGGGCCTTTTGCACAGATGTCTTGAATAACATGGTGGTGATGACAAGGGTATTTCAGTCCTTCGTGCTGCCCCTTTAATCTGGCAAGCCCCTGGCTCAGCCCGCATGTCCGATGCCCTCCATCGTGGCCTTCGCCACTTCCTTGGGTATGAAGCAGCCTCCCTTCTCCAAACCCCACCCCCCAAAAAAAATTCTCCACTCTGATTAAAATGCCTGCTGCATCAGGGTGTTGGGGTTTTTTTTTATAGCAGTTAGACTTATATATGCCGCTTCATAGGGCTTTCAGCCCTCTCTAAGCGGTTTACAGAGTCAGCATATTGCCCCCAACAACAATCCGGGTCCTCATTTTACCCACCTCGGAAGGATGGAAGGCTGAGTCAACCCTGAGCCGGTGAGATTTGAACAGCCGAACTGCAGATAACAGTCAGCTGCAGTGCTGCATTTAACCACTGCGCCACCTCGGCGAGCACAACAAACTGTCCCTTTGCCCTGGAAATAGGGATCACTACCACGTCAGAGGCAGGGGGGAAATCCAGCAAGTTCTGGTAGCGGAAATTTTGAGTAGTTCGGAGAACCGGCAAATGCCACCTCTTGCTGGCCACGGCCCCATCTATTCTCTGCCTCCTCCTGAGTCCCAGCTGATCGGGAGGGAATGGGAGTTTTGCAGGAACCTTCCCCTGCCACACCCACCAAGCCATGCCCACAGGCAGGGGTGAAATCCAGCAGGTTCTGGAGAACCGGTAGCGGAAATTTTGAGTAGTTCGGAGAACCGGCAAATGCCACCTCTGGCTGGCCCCAGAGTGGGGTGGGAATGGGGATTTTGCAGTATCCTTCCCCTGCCATGCCCACCAAGCCACGCCCACGGAACCAGTAGTAAAAAAAAAATTGAATTTCACCATCGGTCCAAGGATGCCATAAATTGTGCCACTTGCTGATTGCTCTTTTGAGGCTCCACAGACCAGTCTGTGCCTCCATTAACAACAAAAAATCAGACTTATTTTAGAGCAGCGCTTTTCAAACCGGGCAACTTTTAAGAGGGGTACTTCCAGCCCCCTACCCCCCCCCCCAAATTCCCCAGAACTTCTAGGCTTCAAAGTTCACCTACCTTAAAGTTGCTTAGTTTGGAAAAAGTGTTAAAATTCAAGATGTATTAGGAAAACCCGATTGCCCCCCGATTTTCAATCTTTTAGCGTGCAAATCGCACCACACAATACCCCCCCCCAGTTGTCCTCCCAACTTCTTGCCGCAGCTTAAAAGGGGTCGACTGCACCCCAATTTGGGTTGACTCTTCTCTTTGTATGTAGCGAAAGCGTGAGAGAGGAAAATGGCGTGCTTGGGCCTTGGCTTGTTGCTTCGTCCACCCCCATCTCTGTCCCGTTGACAAGAGGGACAGACGGATTCTGGGTGTTATTTTTGGTTGGTGGTGGGGAAAGCGGAGGACACTCTCGGACACTCACTTAAAACGCACCCGCGTTTCCCACAGCTTCCCGAGTGGCTTGACCCGGTTGAGTGTCGCAGGTAAACCAAGCCCGCTATGGGGGCTTCCGGGACGGCCGCCTTGAGTGTCGCCTGCCTCGGGGGAGGGACAGGACCTTGCCTCATCTTGAGTCCCCCGCTGTCTTTCCTGATGTAGGTGGTGATCGCGGCAGGGGCGGCCCCAGCGGCATGAGAGGAGGCCGAGGAGGGCTGATGGACCGCGGCGGCCCCGGAGGGATGTTTCGCGGCGGCCGTGGTGGAGACCGAGGCGGGTTCCGAGGAGGCCGTGGCATGGACCGAGGGGGCTTCGGAGGGGGCCGGAGAGGAGGCCCCGGGGGCCCACCAGGACCTCTAATGGAGCAGCTAGGAGGCCGAGGCAGCAGGCGCGGAGGACCCGGGAAGATGGACAAGTAGGTCTGGGAATTTGGGATGGCGGAGAAGGGGGAGGGAAGTAGGATTCAGAGAGCTCCTTCCCTTCTAATCCGATTCCTTCTCTTTGTCCCAGGGGGGAGCACCGCCAGGACCGCAGAGACCGGCCCTATTAGCGGCCCGTGGCCTCCCCTCCTTTTTTTCCTGCTGGACTGCATTTACTACCAGATTTATTTTTTAAACCAGAAAAATGTTTTAAATTTATAATTCCATATTTATAATGTTGGCTCCAACATTATGATGATTCCTTGTCTGTACTTAGTATTTTTCACCGTTTGTGGAGAAACATTAAAACAAAAGTTAAATGGTAGCGTGCCGAGTTCTTCTTTATTCTTTTTCCCCCCCTTAAAAAAAAATAAAATCCACAACAAAAACGAGAAACATGGTTGTTTAATTAAAAACTGGTTTTTGTTCTCTTTTTTTTTTCTTCTTTTTTCTTTTCGTTTTCAAAAAAAAAAAAGCAACTTTGTCGTGAGCATGCCCAGTAAAATTGTGATTTGAAGAGGTCAGGAGGATGGCAAAATTTCATGTAACAAAATGTTCGTGGTTGTGTGATGTTTTTTCTTTTTCTTTTTTTTAAATAAACTTCCAAATGTTTGTAAAACGCAACACTTTTGCAGCATGTCTTCAACACGAGCTCTGGCAGGATCTGTGAGAATCTATTTGGGTTCTCAGGAAGACATGGGGGCGCAGCTGGCGTGACGCGCAGATCCTATTTTGCAACTCTCTTCTCTTCCCCACCCCCCTTGTGAAAAATGATCCTATGGCTGGAAGATAATTTCCCATCTGCAAGAGTAAATTGAAGGTTTTATGAAGGTTTTATTCGACTTGTATGCCGCCCTTATTCCCGAGGGACTCAGGGTGGTTAACAAAACCAAGGGAGGGGGGGAAGGACGATACAAAAAGGAAAAACACAACAAAAACAAACAACAATACAAAACAGTCTAAAAGGTCTCAACACGCATACCCATTCGAGTAGGGGATGGGACTCATCAGCCTCAGGCCTGCTGGAACAGCCAGGTCTTGACGGCTTTACGGAAAGCCTGAAGGGTGGTGAGGGTCCGAATCTCCACGGGGAGATCGTTCCAAAGGGCCGGAGCAGCCACAGAGAAGGCCAGCCAACATTGGCCGGCCGATGGAATTCGGAGGAGGCCTAATCTGTGGGATCTAATGCGTCTTTGGGAGGTATTGCACCAGATACCGTGTTTCCCCAAAAATAAGACAGGGTCTTATACCTTCCCCCTAAAAAATAAGCACTTGGCCTTATTTTGGGAGAGGTCTTATTATTTTTGAGGTGCAGGAGGAGGCGGCTGCCATGTTGCAAGATTTCGGGAAGGGTTTATGCGCTCAAAAGCCCCGATTGGGCTCTCTAATCCGGGGAGGTCTTATTTTCGGGGAAAACAGGGTAGTTCTCGACTTACGACCACTGAGCCCAAATGTTCTGCTGATTAAAAGTGAATCATTTGCTAAGTGAGTTTTGTCGCATTGGGCGACCTTCCTTCCCTCGGTTGTTGAGTGAATCCCCGCCGTCGTTAAGTTCAGTCACACGGTCGCAACCTGAATCTGGCTTCCCCGTCGACTTTGCTTGTGAGAAGGGGGGGGGGATCCCCTGATTTTTGGGACACAGCGATGGTCACAAATCCGAGGTCTCTTTTTTCCCCAGTGCCCTTGTAACTTTGGTCGCTAAATAAATATGTTGAAAATTATTTTTAAGACCTGGGAACTTCAACTCCCAGAATTCCCCAGCCAATATGGAGTTTTCAAGGACGTTTCTTAAGGTCATGGGGGTGGAAGCTGCATAGCGAATGAGGCGGGAACCGTTCCCAGCATGGAGAAGTCGCCTCTCCCACAGCAGATGGCAGCACTTCCTAAGCCATTGCACCACTGTATCTCTCCCTCTCCAGCATTATGAGCTCAGTATATTGGCTGCCAGATGTGCAGCTGTGAAAGACTTAAGGCTGCCTTGAATAAAAGGAGCCAACCGTTTCCAGATGCCAGAATCGGAAGTCCTGGAACGTGTCACATTTGGAAGATCGGAACAAAAGGAAAACCGCCCCAGGATTATGGATTTCAGCCTGGCGCCAGAATCGAGCTGAACATCTCCAATAAAAAGCCCCATTGGTTAGAGAGAACCCTTGAGGTCATCAAGCCCAACTCCAAACATCCTAGGCTTGGAAGGGACCTTGGAGGTCTTCTAGTCCTGCTCAAACAGGAGAACCTATCCCCTTTCTGTCCAGTCTCTTCTTAAAAGTGCACCCATAACTTCTGGTGACCAGCTGTTCCACTGGTTAATTGTCCTCGCGGTTAGGAAGTTTCTTCTTAGTTCTAAGTTGCATCTCTCCTTGGGAAATTTCCATCCGTTGGTTCTTGTCCGGGTACTTTGGAGAGTAATTTGACCCCCTCTTCTTTGGGGCAGCCCCTCAAATACCAGAAGACGGCTATCACCTCACCTTCTAGTGATGATTGTCCTCTTTCCTTCCGCCTTTCCTAGCGTTATGGACATCTCCAGATAGCCAGATCTTCATCATAATATCCGAAGCAGGTTCATTTCAGCCTGACCATTTGTGTCCCAAGTGAGAAGACTTCTTCAGTCATCCCTTGGTTTATTTTCCTTGGTGGTCAACGCTCCAGGTCCTCAACAAGTCTTCTCCAACACCATCGCTCAAGGTCTACTACTGCTTCCATCAAAATCTCTAATGTCGTCTTTTCATCAAAGGCAAATAACTCGCTCTCTTTGATAATAATTTATTTGCAAAGCAGAAAACCGGATTCTGCATCTCCCATAGATCGATAAGAGAGCCATCAATGATTGGCTTGATTTGTAGCAGGAGTCGGCAACCATAAACACTCAAAAGAACCACAAAGGTCCCCACCGGAAGCCCCCCCCCCCCCGGTTCAATTCTGGAGCCAACCAGAAGTCCAGTTCCCCCCACCATAGAGTCTCCTCCTAGCACGGCTTCCTTTTTCCTCTACCTTCCCTAACCAAAAGCCCTATCAATGTTGGAGCTGACCGGAAAGCCCTCCCCTTACCTGAGAGTCTTCTCCTGGTGCACTGTGCTTCCCCGCCCTAACAGGAAACTCCTCCCAAAATTGTGGCACCGACTGCCGACGGGGAGCCGCAGCAGAAGGATGAAAGAGCCACATGCGGCTCTGGAGCCGCAGTTTACTGACTCCTGGGCTAGAACAGTGCACGTACGCACCCGCCAATCACAGAAACCCAAAGGCCAACCTGATCGGCGTGTGCATGCCTGTTTTTTTAGCCATTTATGGCCATTTTGGAGGCCATTTTCCACCTGTTTTTCGGGCCGAAACCCAAAGAGCAGCTGGCGATGTCAGACGTGCCCACAGCGAGCTCTGTGTGCCGCCACTAGGGTAGAAACTGTACTTTCCAACGTTTCGGGCTTTCATAGAAATGCCGCTGGCAAATTATTTCCTAGAATCTGGGCTGCCGCCTCGCCCTCTTCCCTGTCCTGTAAATCCCCTTTTCTTTTGTTTTCAAACTTTGCCGTGCAATTATGACTCAGCTAGTGACAAAGCAGAGCGGAGTGATGTGAAGCTGCGAACTCTGTCATTTTGCAAAATTGGATCGCCGGACCCAAAACAATCCGAATACAAGAGGAGGGCTAGGCATTTTTTCGCCCTCTTTTGGGTACCAAAGTGGTTCCTTCCGGAGACCAATTCTGAGCGTAGACAAGACTTAAAAGGATAACTTTTTTTTTTTTAACTCTGATTCTGGCTCCTTTTCTCTCTCTTTCTTCTTTAAAATCCCTCTTTCCTGCCCTCCTCTTTTAGAGATGAAATGTTGTTTTCTTCCCAAGGTCTATTCTCACGGTTTCCAGATGGGGATGCAATCAATTCACACCCAAAACATATTTTTATGCTTTAGGAACTACCTTAATAACTTACAATTATCCTCTCTTGGCTTTGATGTTGTTTTTTTCTCTCTCACAAAGTTTTGTTTTGTTTTTCATACACCAAAATAAACAGAACCCTTTTTTAAAAAATCTATTCCTGCCAATAAAATTATATAGACGTGGCCGCAAACTCACCGGAGAGTCAGTCAACTTTGACTTAAAGGAAACTTTTGCATATATCATTTTATGGTTGATAGCTTATTTGCTTTCCTAATCTTTGCTCTCTGCTCCAATGGGACAAACAATCATGTTTAATCTATTGTCGTAAAAAAGTTAACTTTGCTCCCGATCGCTTCTCACGTGTTTATCCCGTGCAGCAGAATATATATTTACAAGATGCCACGAAATCGACAGAGACGGGCAGAGTCCTGGGCCAGAAAATGGGGGAGGAATAAAGTCTGTCTTTGTCCAAGAAAAAATTATAGCAGACAAATACATCTGGCATCTGTCAGAAATGGGGTAGGGTCTCCTGCTTGGACAGGGGGTTGGACTAGATGACCTACAGGGTCCCTTCCAATTCTGTTATTCGGTTATTCAGAAGTTGTGGGAGCTTCATCCCTGGAGGCTTTCAAGAAGAGACTGGGCTGCCATCTGTCAGAAATGGTGTCGGGTCTCCTGCTTGGGTGGGAGGGTTGGACTAGATGACCTTCAAGGTCCTTCCAACTGTTCTTCCTTCTTTCTTTCTTTCTTTTTTTCCTTTTCCTTCCTTCCTTCCTTCCTTCCTTCCTTCCTTCCTTCCTACCTACCTACCTACCTACCTACCTACCTACCTACCTACAGCTTGCCTTCAGAAGGTGTGAGAGCTTCATCCCTGGAGCCTTTCAAGAAGAGACTGGGCTGCCATCTGTCTGAAATGGTGTAGGGCCTCCTGCTTGGGCGGGGGGCTGGACTAGATGACCTCCAAGGTCCTTCCAACTATTCTTTCCTTCCTTCCTTCTTTCTTTTTCTTTCCTTTTCCTTCCTTCCTTCCTTCCTTCCTACCTACCTACCTACCTACCTACCTACAGCTTGCTTTCAGAAAGTGTGGGAGCTTCATCCCTGGAGGCTTTCAAGAAGAGACTGGGCTGCCATCTGTCAGAAATGGTGTAGGGCCTCCTGCTTGGACAGGGGGTTGGACTAGATGACCTTCAAGGTCCTTCCAACTGTTCCTTCCTTCCTTCCTTCCTTCCTTCCTACCTACCTACCTGCCTACCTACCTACCTACAGCTTGCCTTCAGAAGGTGTGAGAGCTTCATCCCTGGAGCCTTTCAAGAAGAGACTGGGCTGCCATGTGTCAGAAATGGTGTCAGACCTCCTGCTTGGACAGGGGGTTGGACTAGATGACCCACAAGGTCCCTTCCAACTCCGTCCATCTGTTTTTAGACCCTGGGATCACGGTGAGCGGCTCGGTTTCTGATCGCTCCTGAATTGTTTTCGTTGGGTCTCATGACCCACCCCCACCCCCTCCCCATCGCTTTTTGTTTGCCTTGGGAGTTCTTGGCCCAGCGCCCTGGGGTCACGTTGCCCAAATTAACATGTCCTAAACCAACAACTCAACAAAAGTTCTCGCGGAGCAGGCTTTGAAGAACTGGGAATAATATTCCGCTTCAATAGCTTTCAATGCTTCGCTCGGCTGGGCCGCTTCCCAAGTTGGCGACAATAAAAAGAGGATGTAGATATTTTTTTCCTCTTTTTTCCACCGAGGCCCCGGCTCGCCCCCCCCCCGCTCCCTCCCCCTCCCCTCCTTTGTCTCTGTCTCCCTCTATTTGTGTGCCCAGTGAAAAAGCAGGGGGTTTCCATAGCAATCTCCATCCAAAGAGGAACCGAAAAGAGGGCCGGGTTCAAACAAGTCCTTCTGACCTGCCTTCAAATCCTTTGGTCTAGAGCAGGGGCGGGCAAACTTGGGAACTTTAAGACTTCTGGACTTCAACTCCCAGAAGTCCACAAGTCTTAAACGTTGAAGTCTACAAGCATGGCTGGCTGAGGAATTCTGGGAGTTGAAGTCCACAAGTCTTAAAGTTGAAGTCCACAAGCCCATAAGCATGGCTGGCTGAGGAATTCTGGGAGTTGAAGTCCACAAGCCGTTGAAGTCCACAAGCACGGCTGGCTAGGGAATTCTGGGAGTTGAAGTCCACAAGCCCATAAGCATGGCTGGCTGAGGAATTCTGGGAGTTGAAGTCCACAAGTCTTAAAGTTGAAGTCCTCAAGCCCATAAGCATGGCTGGCTGAGGAATTCTGGGAGTTGAAGTCCACAAGCCCATAAGCATGGCTGGCTGAGGAATTCTGGGAGTTGAAGTCCACAAGTCTTAAAGTTGAAGTCCTCAAGCTGGCTGGCTGAGGAATTCTGGGAGTTGAAGTCCACAAGTCTTAAAATTGAAGCCAAGCATGGCTGGCTGAGGAATTCTGGGAGCTGAAGTCCACAAGTCTTAAAGTTGAAGTCCTCAAGCCCATAAGCATGGCTGGCTGGGGAATTCTGGGAGTTGAAGTCCACAAGCCCATAAGCATGGCTGGCTGAGGAATTCTGGGAGTTGAAGTCCACAAGTCGTTGAAGTCCACAAGCACGGCTGGCTAGGGAATTCTGGGAGTTGAAGTCCACAAGCCCATAAGCATGGCTGGCTGAGGAATTCTGGGAGTTGAAGTCCACAAGTCTTAAAGTTGAAGTCCACAAGCTGGCTGAGGAATTCTGGGAGTTGAAGTCCACAAGTCTTAAAGTTCCCAAGTTAGCCCACCCCTTGCTCTAGAGATAAGGCAGGAAGGGGTGCCTGGCTGTGTGAACGCCGCCCCTGTGGTCTCTGAATCCGGGTTGTAAAAGTCTGAACCAGATCTGACCCCTGCAAAGGACCACCAAGGGTCTCTGAGCTCGCACAGAGCGTTTTTTTTCTCTTAGAAGAAGGAAGTTAAGGGATCTGCTTTCCCTTCTGTAGAAGTTGGGAATGTTCTCTTTAAAAAAAAAAAACGAGGCTCAAAGGAAGGACAGCAGATAATGCAGGGAGGGATGCCTGGTTGTGTGAAGGCAGCCCCTCCTGCGGTCTGTGTGAACCCGGGTTGAGGCAAGAGATTGGGGATGGGGGAATCTGAGCCCAGATCTGACCCTTACCAAGGACTCAAGAGTCTCTGAGCTTGCACAGAGTGTTTTCCCTTCTCTAGAAGTTGGGATATTAAAAAAAAACTCTCAAAGGAAGGAGGGAGGGTTTTTTGGGGGGGCAAATTCATGAGCATCATTCTGGGAGCCCCCTAAACCAAGGCAAGGTCGCCTCTGAGCGCGTGCCGAGCGCTTTTTGTCGCGGCGGCCCGCATTGCGCAATTCCGACACCCCCCCCACCCCCACCCCCGCTGGGCCGGGTCCCGCCACCTCCCTCCGGGCCGGAGCAAGGCAGTGCGGAGCCGAAGGAAGCAGGGCGTGTTCGGCTCTTGATCCGGATGAGATCAAGGCGCCGGCCGCGGCGGGCGGAGGCGGAGGGGCTCCGGTTGGCGCAGGATCTGCGCAGCGCCCCCGGCGAGGGCTGGCCGGGCGCAGCAGTCGGGATGCCCCCGGGGCGCCGGGCGTGAAGGCGCTGCTAGGCTGGCCTTTCTCCTCTTCCTCCTCTTCCTTCTTTTCTCCTCCTCTTCTGCCCACTCCTCATCCCCTCTTCCTCCTCCTCTTCGCACTCCTCCTCCCCTCTCTCCTTCTCTCCTTCTCCTCTTTTACCTCCTCCTCCACTCTCTCCTTCTCTCCTCTTCCTCATCCCCTCTTCCTCCTATTCTCCCTCCTCCTCCTCCTCTCTCCTTCTCTCCTCCTCCTCCTCTTTTACCTCCTCCTCCCCTCCATCCTTCTCTCCTCCTCCTCTCCTCTTCCTCACCCCTTCTTCCTCCTCCTCCTCCCTCCTCCTTCCCTCTCTCCTTCTCTCTTCCTCATCCCCTCTTCCTCCTCCTCTCTCTCCTCCTCTCCTCCTCTTACCTCCTTCTCTCCTCCTCTCCTCTTCCTCATCCCTTCTTTCTCCTCCTCTCCTTTTTTCTTCCTCTCCCTCCTCTCCTTCTTCCCCTCCTCCTCCTCTTTTACCTCCTTCTCCCCTCTCTCCTTCTCTCCTCCTCCTCTCCTCTTTCTCATCCCCTCTTCCTCCTCCTCTTTTCCCTCCTCCTCCCTTCTCTCCTTCTCCTCTCCTCTTCCTCCTCCCCTCTTCCTCCTCCTCTCCTCCCTCCTCCTCTCTCTCCTTCTCTCCTCCTCTTTTACCTCCTCCTCCCCTCTCCTCCTCCTCTCCTCTTTTTCTTCCTCCTCCTCTCCCTCCTCTCCTTCCTCCCCTCCTCCTTTTCTTCCTCCTGCTCTTCTCCCTCCTCTCCTCCTCCTCATCTCCCTCCTCCTCTCCCTCCTCCTTCTCTCCTCCTCCTGCCGGACGCCCAGCTCCACCTCTTCCTTCGCCTGGAGCCGCGGGATCCCCGGCCAGAGGCTGGCCAGCTCAGCGCCAGCAGCAGCAGCACCAGCCCCGGCTCGCCTCGGCTGCCTCCCACTCGTCTCGCTCGCTCGCTTGGCGCTCCTCCAGGACCCCGGCCGGCTCTCCCCCACCCTCCCCGCCGCGCAGCCTCGGCTCTCCAGCCCAGCGCCGCCTCCAGGATCCCGGGCAGAGAAGGAGGAGGATAGCCCCGCACGTGGGCCAGGCGGAAGGGAGCCGAGATGCCGGACCGGCCGGGCTGAGCCGGCGGCGGGCAAGCCGGGCATGAGGCGCGGGGAGGATCCGGCCCGCCTGCCCTGAGCCGCCCCCGACAGAGCCGCCCGCGATGGCCGCGCAGGTGAGTCTCCCTGCGGCGCATCTTTGAAGGGGGGAAGTGGGGAGAAAGGTTGCGGCCCCCCCCCGGCTTTTTCAGCTGCGCAGCGACTTCAGCGGGGAAACTGCGGCGGCCGCGGGGATGACTTGCAGGTGGGAACGGTGCCCATCGCGGGTCCTGGCCTCTCCGCTCCCCGCATCCCCCGGTAAGGCGAGGGGGTGGGGGTCTTTCTGGAGAGGCGCCGGTGGGCAGGCCATGGGCCAGGGTTGGAAATGGGGGCAGGGAAGCCGGGAACCATGGGCATCGGAGTCCCTGGGGTAATGGCAGGGAAGCCCGGGAACCATGGGCATCGGAGTCCCTGGGCTAATGGCAGGGAAGCCCGGGAACCATGGGCATCGGAGTCCTTGGGGTAATGGCAGGGAAGCCCGGGAACCATGGGCATCGGAGTCCCTGGGCTAATGGCAGGGAAGCCCGGGAACCATGGGCATCGGAGTCCCTGGGCTAATGGCAGGGAAGCCCGGGAACCATGGGCATCGGAGTCCTTGGGGTAATGGCAGGGAAGCCCGGGAACCATGGGCATCGGAGTCCCTGGGCTAATGGCAGGGAAGCCCGGGAACCATGGGCATCGGAGTCCCTGGGCTAATGGCAGGGAAGCCCGGGAACCATGGGCATCGGAGTCCTTGGGGTAATGGCAGGGAAGCCCGGGAACCATGGGCATCGGAGTCCCTGGGCTAATGGCAGGGAAGCCCGGGAACCATGGGCATCGGAGTCCCTGGGCTAATGGCAGGGAAGCCCGGGAACCATGGGCATCGGAGTCCCTGGGCTAATGGCAGGGAAGCCCGGGAACCATGGGCATCGGAGTCCCTGGGCTAATGGCAGGGAAGCCCGGGAACCATGGGATTGGAGTCCCTGGAGGAGAGACCCGCGGAGGTCTTCTGGAAGGGAAGCCCGGGAACCATGGGCATTGGGAGTCCCAATAACTGGAACTCCAATACCCATGATCCCCAGGCTGTCCTGCCAGAAGACCTCCAAGGCTTTCTCTCCTCTAACTGCCCCCCCTCGCGTCCCAACCCGACGACCTCCCCCACATCTGGCTGCCACGTTTCCTTTGGAAGATGGCAGGTGACGCCGAGGGTTGCGCGTCCGAGCCGATGCGGGGGCTCCCCTGTCTGTCTGTCTGTCTGTCTGTCTGTCAGCCCCTCTCTGCCTGCCCCCACCCCCTCTCTCACCCCCCCCCCCGGTCTTCCCGAGGTGTATCCGACCCCGGGAATGGGCTGTGGAGGGGGCTAAAATCACCGGGATCGCGCGCAGCGGATCAGACAGACGTGGGAGAATCGGAGCGATGCGGGGGCCAAGTTGGGGCGCTGTTTAGTCGGCAATAACTGAACTAAGTGGGGAATGCGCCCCCCCCCCACTCCCACCGCCCCTCTTCTGCCCAGCATCCTCCCCTCCCTTGTCTGGAGGATGCCTGCTTTCACTTTCTAATTTTGTGAGAAAGGGGGCATTAACCCTTCCCTCCCCCCCCCAAAAAAAACTCCGACTCTCTCCTTTCTCTTTGATTGAGGTGCCATTTAAGCATCTTCGTTGTTATTTATTTTCCATTTCTTTGTTTTGTCAAGCGTGCATAAGGTAATAGATACGTACAGACAAGATTAGGAACACACGAAATGGAGACGAATACAAGGGAATTCTTAGGACAGGGACGGTTAGGCACGCTTCCCTTAAAGACCTCTTAGGAATGGGGTGAGGCCGACAGTAAGGCAGCCCAAGGTTTAAAGTCTTGGGGTTTGGGGGAAGAAACCACAGTGTCAGGTGCTGCAATTCCAGGCATTGGCCATTCTGTAAGCTGGGACTAGAACTCCCAGTCTCCTGATGATTGGCTCAAAGTCACCATACTGTGTAGGGTCTCCTGTTTGAGCAGGGGGTTGGAATAGGTCACCAACGGGTGGTTGGCGAGGAAATGTTGGTGGTCCGCAGAAAAATTATTTGCGTTTTTTATATTGCACTAAATCAGGGGTCTTCAAACTGCGGCCCCTGGGATGGATTCGTGCAATGAACGCTTGTGTTGCTGCAGGGAGTCTCCCCCTTCGGGGTCTTTTTGTGGGGGTTGGGGGGGCAGAAGTTCAGACTTGGGGTCTGCTTCGGCCTCCTGGTGGGGGGCTTTGGGCAAGGCTGGAGGGAAGAATCAGAGAACCTCGTTCCAGTGCATCGTGGCCTGGAACTGGCTGACCATCTCAGCCCGCTGAGCCTCCAGGTGCCGTCACCTGGCCTTGCACTCCCACAGGTCTTCCCTCTGCTTGGAAAGCCCATGCTCCTAGTCCTCAGTGAGGTGCTTCTGCTGAACCTCCTTCTTGGCCAGATCCAATTTGAACTGAGCTGTTTTGCCAACTCTTTCTCCTGGGGGCTGCTTAGCTCCAGAAACTGCTTTCTGTTGGGGGCCCTAAGGAGCCGGGTGGGCAGGTGAGGGGTGGCGAGTAGAGTAGGTTCCCCTCGACATGATTGACATTGAGTTGGCCACGCCCACCCAGCCACATGACCATCTAGCCATACCCAGCCGGTCATTAGTCAGATCAGGTTAATAATACAATAGCAGAGTTGGAAGGGACCTTGGAGGTCTTCTAGTCCAACCCCCTGCCTAGGCAGGAAACCCTACACCATTTCAGACCAATGGCTATCCAACATCTTCTTAAAGACTTCCAGTGTTGGGGCATTCACAACTTCTGGAGGCAAGTGGTCTGTGAGGTTTAAAATTATGAATTTAGTGGTCCTTGAGGTCCGAAAGGTTGGTGACTCCTGGACTAGATGACCTCCAAGGTCCCATGTGATTTTTTGTTATTTGTCACCAGCCTACTGGGAGGGTTGCAAATAATCATCCCTTGATCCCGGGGATAAATGGGGAAGCTTTGGGGTAGGAAAAGGGGTAGAAAATCTATAGAGAAACCACTGTCCCCTTTTGAGACTTCTACCCATCAATCAACTCGGAGAAATCCTCAACCCCTGGGGGCACGTAGTAGAAAAACAGGAGCTTCTTGGGTGGAGACGTCTTGGGCACAACATCTGCTTATTTGTGCAGATGTTGGCTGGCAACCAACCAGATGGCTGGCGGCACCTCTTCCGAGTAACACATTTTTTTTATGAAAAGGCGTGTCTGTTTGTGAGCATAGCATGTTTTACTCTGAAAAAGAGCTCACCTGATTCCTGCCGGTGTCATCCATGCATGGAGCTGATCTCTGTCGTAAAAGAAACGAGATGGACCATCCCAGAAGATAAATAGAATAAAACAGAATAACAGAGTTGGAAGGGACCTCGGAGGTCTTCTAGTCCAACCCACTGCCTAGGCAGGAGACCCTTCACCACTTCAGACAAATGGCTCTTCTTAAAAACTTCCAGTGTTGGGGCATTCACAACTTCTGGAGGCAACTTCTGTTCCACGGGTTATTACTTCTCACTGTCAGGAAATTCCTCCTTAGTTCTACATTGCTTCTCTCCTTGATTAGTTTCCACCCATTGCTTCTTGTCCTGCCTTAAGCTGTGTTCGATAAGGGAGGGAGGAATAGGAGCATCGATTAACATGCCTGATGTAAAAACAAAGAAAGCTAATTACAGGTGGGAGGCAGGTGGACGGGCCTATCATGGGCCCAATGGCCAAATTGGTTAACATTGTATAAAGGGAGGTATCTCTTTAATGGCTTTTACGCTCTGACGATGGTAGCTGTGGCTAACGAAAGCTTAGCAAGCAATATATTTTAAAGTTCCAGAGATCGCAATGTCTGAGATAGATAGATAGATAGATAGATAGATAGATAGATAGATAGATAGATAGAGAGAGAGAGATAGAGAGAGAGAGAGAGATAGATAGATAGATAGATAGAGATAGATAGATGATAGATAGATATAGATAGATGATAGATAGATATAGATATAGATATAGATATAGATATAGATATAGATAGATATAGATAGATAGATAGATAGATAGATAGATAGATAGATAGATAGATAGATATAGATAGATATAGAGATAGAGATAGAGAGATAGAGATAGAGATAGATGATAGATAGATAGATAGATAGATAGATAGATAGATAGATAGATATAGAGATATAGAGATATAGATATATAGATATATAGATAGAGATAGAGATAGAGATAGAGATAGAGAGATATAGATTAGATAGATAGATAGATAGATAGATAGATAGATAGAGAGAGAGATAGAGAGATAGAGAGATAGAGATAGATAGATAGATAGATAGATATAGATATAGATATATAGATATATAGATATATAGAAAGAGATAGAGAGAGAGAGATAGAGAGATAGAGATAGATAGATAGATAGATAGATAGATAGATAGATAGATAGATGATAGATAGATAGATATAGAGATATAGATATATAGATATATAGATAGATAGAGATAGAGATAGAGAGATATAGATTAGATAGATAGATAGATAGATATAGAGATATAGAGATAGATAGATAGACATAGATATAGATATATAGAGATAGAGATTAGAGAGATAGAGAGATAGAGAGATAGATAGATAGATAGATAGAGATAGAGAGATATAGAGATATAGATATAGATAGGTATAGGTATAGGTATAGGTAGGTAGATAGATGATAGATAGATAGATAGATAGATAGATAGATAGATAGATAGATAGATAGATAGATAGATAGATGATAGATAAATGTAGAGATAGATGATAGATTAGATATAGATTAAATATAGATAGATGATATATAGATATAGATGATATAGATATAGATATAGATAGATCAATATAGATATAGATATAGATAAATGCGCACTGCTTTTTTTTCCATTTTGAATAGCACAACAAAGTATGCCCACTGAGAGGAGAAAGCTCAAGAGCTCCTTAAAAAAACTTTTTAAAAATGTATTTATATGCACATAAACTTATTTAAACATACAGGAATTCTGCAGCCTTCTGCTCTCGGTGGGCATACCTTGATGAACCCATCCTATTCGCTTAGTTGAACGATCCAATTTGAGCGTGCCGGCTGGGGGATTCTGGGGGCAGACGTATCCCAGCTGTCTGCTGTTTGAGCAAAGGGTTGGGCTAGAAGACCTCCAAGGTCCCTTCCGACCCTGCGAATCGCAGGGTTATTCTGCATGGAACGTAAAGCATTGATTTTGGGTGAGTTGGACTGGGTAGAAATAGGATAAATATGTTTTAAGGCCTGAGCTGGTTACCATGCTGGATCAGGATGATACAGGATTAATAGAGAGAAGGTGGGGAAAGTGAGATTTTAGCCGAATGGAGGGCTAAGTTATTTTCAGCATTTAAATCAGCTTCCCCCCCCCCCCCCACTTAGGAACGCGACTTTCAGGCAATCTGATCAATTTCTTTTGGCTTTATCTGGTTTCTTATAGCCATTTCGATTCCCTCCCCCTTTCCCCCCCACTTTCAGCTGTTTATAAAATACTGTACATGTCGCATGGTGTTCGGCCCAAAGTCACCCAGTTGGCTGTCATACCTAAAACAGGACTAGAACTCACGGTCTCCTGGTGATTGGCCCAAAGTCACCCAGCTAGCTCTCATGCCTTAAATGAGAGTACAACTCCCAGTCTCCTAGTGATTGGCCCAAAGTCACCGAGCCGCCTTCCGGACCTAACGTGGGACTAGAACTCACCATCACCTGGTCTCCGGACCGACACCATAACAGGGGTGGGATTGAAAAAACGTTAGCAACCAGTTCTCTGCCTGGTTGCTGGGTGGGCGTGGTCATGGTGGGCGTGGCTTACTCGGCCTCCTGCACCATGACAGAGGGAGGCTCCGGACACTTTCCGCAAGCTTCTCGGAGGATGAAAACAGCCTCCCCCCGAGGCTCCGGACGCCCTCCAGAGGCTGGGAACAAGCCTGTTTTCGGACTTCTGCTACTTTTGGTAGGCCTGTTTCCCACCCCCCCACCCCGCAGGCTACAGAGGCTTTCGTCCAGGAGGATGAAAACGGCCGCCTCTGAGCTCCGGAGGCCCTCGGACGGCTGGACTTCCGGGAGGCCTGTTTTTCACCCTCCCAGAATCTCCGTGCGGGACCTGGCGTGATGAACGGATCGCGTGGAGACTCCTGAGAGGGGCGGGTTGGGGCAAGGTGGACAAAGCCAGCCGGTCCTTGAAGCAACTGGTTTGTCGAACCGGTGCGAGCCGGTTGAATCCCACCGTTCCTTAAGCACTAGTCCAAATTGACTCTCTTACTATGTCGATTCCCTTTTTCTTTCAATATCTTTTTTATCCTCATGAATACGATACAGACTTCCCAGCTCTGTTGTGAAGGACTAAAGCGCTGAGTCCATGCTGATATCTCCCTTCCTCTCTGCCCTACAGTGACTACTCCCAAGACCTTGAACAATGGCCGACCCAAGTAACATCCAGTCTGCGGCTTCTAAGAGCATCCGTCCATTCCGTTCCAGTGAGGAGTATCTCTACGCCATGAAGGAGGACCTGGCGGAGTGGCTGAACACCCTTTACGATCTGGAGGTCCAGGTGGAGAACTTCATGGACGTGCTGGAGACGGGCTACGACCTCTGCCAGCACGCCAACAACGTCAACCGGATCGCGCTGGAGTTCCAACAGTCGAACCCGGAAGCCGCCTCCCACATGCGCATCCCTCAGAAGGAGGTCATCTTCCAAGCGAAGAACGTGGTCCCCGGCTCGTTCATCGCTCGCGACAACATCTCCAACTTCATCCAGTGGTGCCGTCAGGAGCTGGGCATCCAGGACGTGGTGATGTTCGAAACCAACGACTTGGTGTTGAAGAAGAACGAGAAGAATTTCGTCCTGTGTCTGCTGGAGGTAGCCCGGAAGGGCTCCAAATTTGGCATGCTCGCTCCCATGCTCATTCAGATGGAAGAGGAGATCGAGGAGGAGATGAGGGACCAGGGGGCCCGTGGGGAGTTGAAGAAAGAGCAGGCGATCCGAGATTCGGGGCCCAACAAGTCTCCCGCGTACCTGAACAAAACACCACGGATAGCCCTGTGTGACCTCAAGAACCTGGATGAGCTGGTGAGTTTTTGCATTTCTGTTGTTTTTATTGATTGATTGAACATAGTTGCATCTTCCCCTCCCCATCAGCTTCTTTTTTTTTTATAAAAGAAATTATTTTTATTACACAAACAACACATACAGACAACAATTAAAAAAAGAGAACAAAAAGCAAAAAAAACATCATCACATATAGCATGTCGTTTGGTTACAGGAGTTTTAACATCCATGTTCTCGAATAGCAATAGCAATAGCAGTTAGACTTATATACCGCTTCCTAGGGCTTTCAGCCCTCTCTAAGCGGTTTACAGAGTCAGCATATCGCCCCCAACAACAATCCGGGTCCTCATTTCACCCACCTCGGAAGGATGGAAGGCTGAGTCAACCTTGAGCCGGTGAGATTAGAACCGCTGAACTGCAGATAACAGTCAGCTGAAGTGGCCTGCAGTACTGCACCCTAACCACTGCGCCACCTCGGCTCTTACCCGAATAACATTTACCATCACAGATTTTCCATCTAGTATAACTAAATAGCCTCACTTTCATTGTACAGTATATGTTCAATGGCGATTTGTATTTTTTCCCCCCAATAAATCATAGTTCCCTTACATTCTTGTATGAAAATGTTTTTATTTTTCATTTTCATGCAGTCACATATATACTGTGCATAGCCGGGGCCATACAACATTAAACAATAATCACAGCAATTCCTCTTGTCAACAATACCCCCAAAAATAGAAACCCAATATACCTCTTCCACTCTCCATACACCTCTTTCTTCCGCCGCCCCCCTCCAACTTTCTATCTTCCCTCCATCATTCCCCTCTACCCTACTTCCCCTCCCCCTCTACCACTCCTCTCTCCCGGTACACTCCCTCCCTTCCTTCTCATCTTCCCCCCCCCCCCACCCTCTCTCTCGCCCTCTCTCCCCCTCTTTCTTCTATCCCACTCCTCCTCCCCTTGGTGTATTTCCACTAAATGTCAATGTATTCAGCTTGTCCTATTTTTACGGAGGATTTAAAGAGAAACAGTATACATGTGAAATCGCATTACATTCTTGATTATCTATTTAATAACAGTATACCTTTATATAATCCCCATGTGAAAGAAAAGGTTTTTTTTTACCAACCATTTATATTTCTATATCACTATTTTCCATTATACGTAATTCCACCAATCAACTATCAGGTATGCTTATGTTCATTGTTATCCTTGTACCTCATACCTTCAAACAGAGATCTTATTCCTTCATTTTTCAACAAAGTATTATAAGTAGTCGCTACATATATACATATACATACATATATATATATATATATATATATATATATATATATATATATATATATATATATATATATATATATATATATATATATATAGATAGATATATAGATATATATGTTATATTTATGCTGATAAATAAATAAAGGGAGACTAGTATAGATCTATTTCAAGCTATTTAGCTCTCATCAGCTAGCCATACCCAAGTTTTTGGGAATCGAACCTGTGCTCTATTGCCTCCCAGGCAGGGAGTTAACCATTTGAGCTACAGAGAACGACTCCTTTATCAGCCAGCCAGGGTGAGAGGTATATACTTAAAGTCACAACCCCTGGTATGCCCAAGTGTGGGAGGAAGGTCACACTTCCACTTCCATATATATATATATATATATATACCAATTTTTAATTATTCCCTTATTAAAATTATATATCAACAACAAGGTATCATTGTCCCCCTTCCTTTTTGTTTCAAAAGTTTTATTTCTTTTAAGGCAAACATTTCATCATTCCTCAATCAGTAAGACATCGAAGTACAATTTTTTGTATGTCAAAATAATTCTAGTTTACCACCAAATTCTTGTCTAGCCTAATGTATACCCCTCCCTCCCTCCACCCTCTCCCCCAACCCCCCTCCCCCTTCCCCCCCCCCGACTTCCCAGAACCCGTACACGGTATGGATTTCTAACAAACACAGTCTAAAATCTGTTGAGAAAAATAAATAAATAAATAAAACTAATAACATTCTACATTGACCTTAGCTTCTTCTTGCTGAACCAACTTTAAACAATTTAAATCATTTCTGATCTTAAGCAAAGGCTAACTGGAGTTTCTTGGTCCCGTATTTATTTTGTATATAGTCAATCCATTTTTTCCAGTCTCGTTTATATCTCTCATTTGAGTGATCTTTAAGATATGCCGATATTTTAGCCATCTTGGCTAAGTTCATAACTTTCAATGTCCATTCTTGAGTTGTAGGCAAGTCTTCCTTCTTCCAGTATTGCGTCACCAACAGTCTTGCTGCCGTTATTAGATGCAGAATCAAGTTAGTCTCTACCACTGTAAAGTCAGTACATATACCTAGTAAGAATAGCTGAGGAGTAAACTTTATCCTTCTTTTAAAGATATTTTGCATAATCCACCATATTTTTATCCAAAATGCCTTAACCTTTTGGCAGGTCCACCATATATGATAATATGTAGCATCGAGAGAACCACACCTCCAACATTTAGGCTGTACATTCGGATACATAGAAGCCAGCTTTTTAGGATCTAAGTGCCATCTATAGAACATCTTGTAAAAAATTTCTCTCAGATTTTGAGCTTGTGTAAATTTCACATTTCTTACCCAGATTCTTTCCCATGTGTCCAACATTATTGGTTCTTCAATGTTTTGAGCCCACTTTATCATACAATCTTTAACTAATTCTGTTTCCGAATCCATCTGTATTAATACATTATATATCCTCTTTATATGCATTAAGCTTTGATCTCTTATTCCCTGTCCCCCTTCCTTTTTATCTGTAAGCCGCCCTGAGTCTCTCGAGAGTGGGCGGCATACAAACCCTATAAATGAATGAATGAATGAATGAATGAATGAATAAATAAATAAATAAATAAATAAATAAATAAATAAATAAATAAATAAATAAATTGTAATATGTTCTTAAGGTTATACATTATATCACCAATCCTCTATCAAGTATACATAAAATCGTTGTTATCCTTGTCCTTTTTAAAGCAAAAAATTCTAAAATATTCAATGCCCATCAGCTTCTCAAGACAGTATTTCAAGCTTCCTCTATCATTCAGCATAGAATAGAATAATAAGAGTTGGAAGGGATCTTGGAGGGGATCTTGGAAGGGTCCCATTGCAGACTAAGGGCTGTCCAAACTCTTCTTAAAAGCCTCCCAGTGATGTAGCATCCCCAACTTCTGGAGGCAAGTCGTTCCGCTGATTAATTGTCCTCACTGTTAGGAAATTCCTCCTTAGTTCTAAGTTGCTTCTCTCCTGGATGAGTTTCCATCCCTTGTTTCTTGTCCTGCCCTCAAGTGCTTTGGAGAATAGCTTGACTCCCTCTTCTTGGAGATATTGGAACTCTTGCTATCATGTCACCCCTAGTCCAGTGGTGGGTTTCAAAAAAATTTCGAACCTACTCTGTGGGTGTGGCCTCCTTTGTGGGAGTGGCTTGCCGGCCCTGTGACCTGGTGGGAATGGCTTGCCGGCCATGTGTTCTCTCTCTCTCTCTCTCTCTCTCTCTCTCTCTCTCTCTCTCTCTCTCTCTCTCTCTCTCTCTCTCTCTCTCTCTCTCTCTCCTTCCTTCCTTTTGTCTCTCTGTCCCTTTTTCCTTTTTTTCTTTCAATTCTCACTTTTTCTTTCTTTTTTATTTATCTATTTCTTCCTTTTTTCTCTTTCTCTTTCTCTCTCTGTGTGAGTCTGTGTGTGTGTGTGTGTGTGTGTCAGTGGTGGATTTCAAACATTTTTGGAACCTCTTCTGTAGGTGTGGCCTGCTTTCCGGGTCCACTGGTGGAACCTCTTCTAACTGGTTCGGTAGATTTGATGAACCGGTTCTACCGAACTGGTGCGAACTGGTAGGAACCCACCTCTGCCCTAGTCCTTCTATTCATTAAACTAAGGTAAAGATTCCCCTCGCACCTATGTGCTGGTCGTTCCTGACTCTAGGGGGCGGTGCTCATCTCTGTTTCTAAACCAAAGTACCAGCATTGTCCGAAGAAATCGCTGTGGTCATGTGGGCCTTTGGCTTAATATTAACCCGGTTTGCTGAAGGCGGGTGGGAGATAGTAAGGTGAGATAGGATAATGCCAGACTTGGCTTTTAAGGAATTTAGAGCTTTAATTGTTCTGAGAAGAGCTTTTCGAGTTGTGGTTTGGAGGCTCTTTAAATATTTAGTTCACTCAACATTTGATTGTCTTGGATGAGTCTTTTGCCAAAATGTGTTTGGTTTTGGCCGCCTTTCTCTTGTGTCATCTTTATGCCTTTTTAGAATGGAATGGAATGGAATAGAATAGAATAGGAATAAGGAAAGAAGGAAGGAGAATAGAATAGACTAGAATAGAATAGAATAGAATAGGAATAAGGAAAGAAGGAAGGAGAATCGAATAGAATAGGGAAAAGAATAGAATAGAAATAGAATAGAATAGGAATAAGGAAAAAAGGAAGGATAATAGAATAGAATAGAATAGAATAGGAATAAGGAAAGAAGGAAAGAAGGAAAGAAGGAAGGAGAATAGAATAGAATAGAACAGAATAGAATAGGAATAAGGAAAGAAGGAAGGAGAATAGAATAGAATAGGAATAGAATAGAATAGTATAGGAATAAGGAAAGAAGGAAAGAAGGAAGGAGAATAGAATAGGAATAAGGAAAGAAGGAAGGAGAATAGAATAGAATAGGGAAAAGAATAGAATAAAATAGAATAGAAATAGAATAGGAATAAGGAAAGAAGGAAGGAGAATAGAATAGAATAGAATAGAATAGGGAAAAGAATAGAATAGAATAGAATAGGAATAAGGAAAGAAGGAAGGAGAATAGAATAGAGAAAGGAATAGAATAGAATAAAATAGAATAGAATAGAAATAGAATAGGAATAAGGAAAGAAGGAAGGAGAACAGAATAGAATAGAATATAATAGGGAAAACAATAGAATAGAATAGGAATAAGGAAAGAAGGAAGGAGAATAGAATAGAATAGGAAATAGAATAGAAATAGGATTCTTTATTGGCCAAGTGTGATTGGACACACAAGGAATTTGTCTTTGGTACAGATGCTCTCAGTGTACATAAAAAGACAAGATGCATTCCTCAAGAATCATAAGATGCAACACTTAATAATAGTCATAGGCTACAAATAAGCAATCAAATAATATTAGGAAACAATCAATATAAATCGTAAGGATACAAGCAACAGAGTTACAGTCCTAAGTGGGAGGAGATGGGGGATAGGAACGATGAGAAGACTAATGGTAATAGTAATGCAGCCTTAGTGAATAGTTTGACAGTGGGGAGGGAATTATTTCTTTAGCAGAGTGATGGCATTCGGAAAAAACCTGTCCTTGTGTGTCTTGTTGTGTTGGTGTGCAGTGCTCTGTAGTGTTGTTTTGAGGGTAGGAGTTGGAACAATTTGTGTCCAGGATGCGAGGGGTCTGTAGATACTTTCACAGTCCTCTTTTTGACTCGTGCAGTGCGCAGGTCCTCAATGGAAGGCAGGTTGGCAGCCATTGTTTCTTTCTGCCGTTCTGATCCTCCTCTGACATCTCTGTCTGCCTTGTTGGGTTGCAGAGCCAAAACCAGACAGTGATGGAGCTGCAGATGAGAGACTCAATCCTTCCTCTGTAGAACAGAATCCGCAGCTCCTTGGGAAGTTCAAGCTTCCTGGATTGGTGCATCTCCTTTTATTAGATCTGCAGACTCCTTAATCTCTTTCTCCAGTATATATTTATATATAAAACCCTGTCTAAATAAATAACCCTCGCTGCACGAATTTGTTTTATTGGTGGGAATCGTTCTCCTCTTCTGTCTTTTAAAGTAGGTTACTATGATTGACAGCTAATAATGGGCCAGAGTTGGCCCCTGCTCATGGGAGCCTCTGTTAAAATGTGACATTAAAAGGGGGGGGGGAATTAGACAAACTCAGACAGACATTCTTCATTATACAGTTTTCTGGGAGAACCAGCCAAACTGTGCCAGTAGGATGTCAAACCACTCATTAGTGAGAAACATGAATAAATGAACCCAAGCCAATTTCAGCATATTGTTATGTCAGAGTTTTTCCTGATCCTTGTTTTCCCTCTGCGTGCTTCTTGTCCCAGCTGTCGTTTGCATAATTTGACTTTATCTAAAGAAGGAAGCCATTGCGAAAATGAAACTGGAGAAAGGATAAATACAGATTCACAGAGTTGGAAGGGACCTTGCAGGTCATCTAGCCCAACCCCCCCTCCCAAACAGGAGACCGTATACCATTTCTGACAGAGGGCAGTCCAATCTCTTCTTGAAAGCCTCCAGGGATGAAGCTCCCACAACTTCTGTTCCATGAGTTGATTGTTCTCACGGTCAAGAAATTCCTCCTTATTTACAGGTGGAATCTCTCCTCGGTCAGTTTCCATCCATTCTTCCTTGTCTGGCCTTCAAAGATGCTTTGGAAAATAGCTTGACCCCCCCTCCTCTCTGTGGCAGCCCCTCAAATATTGGAAGACTGCTATCATGTCTCCCCTGGTCCTTCTCTTCACTAGACCAGCCATGCCCAGCTCCTGCAACCGTTCTTCATATGTTTTAGCCTCCAAGGCCTTTGATCATCTTAGATAGATTCAGATTATAACAGTTGGAAGGGAACTTGTGGGTCATCTAGTCCAACCCCCTCTGCCCAAGCAGGAGACCTAACACCATTTCTGACAAATGGCAGTCCAGTCTCTTCTTCAAAGCCTCCAGGGATGAAGCTCCCACAACTTCCAAAGGCAACTTCTGTTCCATGGGTTGATGGTTCTCACTGTCAGAAAGTTCCTCCTTATTTCCAGGTTGAATCTCTCCTTGGTCACTTTCCATCCATTGTTCCTTCTCTGGCCTTTGGGTGCTTTGGAAAATAGCTCTTCCTCTCTGGGGCAGCCCCTCAAATATTAGACAATTGCTCTCCTGTCTCCCCTGGTCCTTCTCTTCCCTAGACCAGCCATGCCCAGTTCCTGCAACCGTTCGTCGTATGTTTTAGCCTCCGGTCCCCTCATCATCCTGGTTGCTCTTCTCTGCACTCTTTCTAGAGTCTCAACCTCTTTTTAATAGTGTGGTGACCAAAACTGGATGCAGTATTCTAGGTTTGGTCTTAAAGAATTAGGGATGGGGGGAAATTAGTGTCTTTTGCAGCACAGAAACAACACATTGTTCCTTCTAAATGCTGTCCTGTGTTTTTGAAAAGCCCATATTTATTTACCGTAGGTTTTATTTTATTTGTATAGGGTTCCCTTGTTGTTGTTTGTTTTCATGGAAGTTGCTAGTTTAAACCACAAGTTGTTTTGGCCACAGGGGAAAATGTTGGGACGCTGTTTCCATCACCAAAATGTCACTTTTCCATCTTCTTCTCCACTCATGTCAACAAGTAGACATCCAGCCCATAATTTTGAGACCGAAATAGCAGAAAATAACAGAGCCATTCAGTAGTTATTCTTTGTGTGGACAAATTTCCCTGCGTAGCTGAAAGGCAAATATATATATATAGGAGGAGGAAGACGGAAAATGAGAAACAAACCAGGACACACCGAAGGGGTGGGGGTGGAAATGTGGTGTGTAGGAAAGTTACACTGTGGTTTTTAAGAAGTTGCCCTTGCTCTGCCTTGAAGGTCTGTTTTAGAGGTTTCCTATAAGTCTACCTGAATTTAGCTTGCCTACCGAATCACAAAGTTGTGTGAATGCAGCCACTCTTGTAAAAATAGGTTTTCAGATTAACAGAGTTGGAAGGGGCCTTGCAGGTCATCTAGTCCAACCCCCTGCCCCAGCAGGAGACCTTATGCCATTTGGATGGATCTTTTCTTGAAAGCCTCCAGGGATGGAAGCTCCCACAACTCCCGAATGCAACTTCTGTTCCATGGGTTGATGGTTCTCACTGTCAGGAAATTCCTCCTTATTTCCAGGTTGAATCACTCCTTGATCAGTTTCCATCCATTATTCCTTGTCTGGCCTTCAAAGATGCTTTGGAAAATAGCTTGATCTCCCCCAACTCTCTGTGTTAGTCCTTGAGGTATTGGAAGATGCTCTCATGTCTCCCCTGGTCCTTCTCTTCCCTAGACCAGCCATGCCCAGTTCCTGCAACCGTTCATCCTATGTTTTAGCCTCCAGTCCCCTCATCATCCTGGTTGCTCTTCTCTGCACTCTTTCCAGAGTCTCCACATCTTCCTTTAGTGTGGGGACCAAAACTGGATGCAGGATTCTAGGTGTGGTCTTAAAGAATTATGGGTGGGGGAAATTAGTCTCTTCTTCAGCATAGAAAATACTTATTGTTCCTTCTGAATACTGCCCTGCGTCTTTGACTAAAAAGCCCATATTAATTAATGTTTTATTTTATTTGTGTAGGGTTCCCTTATTTTTAGCTTGATGCCCTCCACTCTGTGGCAGCCCCTCAAATATTGGAAGGATGCTATCCTGTCTCCCCTGGTCCTTCTTTTCCCTAGACTAGCCATGCCCAGTTCCTGCAACCGTTCTTCATATGATTTAGTCTCCATTCCTTTGATCATCTTAGATAGATTCAGGTTAACAGAGTTGGAAGGGACCTTGTAGGTCATCTAGTCCAACCCTCTGCCCAAGCAGGAGACCTAACACCATTTCTGACAGATGGCAGTCCAGTCTCTTCTTGAAAGCCTCCAGGATGAAGCTCCCACAACTTCTGTTCCATGGGTTGATTGTTCTCACCGTCAAGAAATTCCTCCTTATTTCCAGGTTGAATCTCTCGTTGATCAGTTTCCATCCATTCTTCCTTATCTGGCCTTTGGGTGCTTTGGAGAATAGCTTGATCCCCTCCTCTCTGGGGCAGCCCCTCAAGTATTGGAAGATGCTCTCCTGTCTCCCCTGGTCCTTCTCTTCCCTAGACTAGCCATGCCCAGTTCCTGCAACCGTTCATCCTATGTTTTAGTCTCCAGACCTTTGACCATCTTAAATAGATTCAGATTAACAGAGTTGGAAGGGACCCCGGAGGCCATCTAGTCCAACCCCCTCCGCCGAAGCGGGAGACCTTACACCATTTCTGACAGAGGGCAGTCTAGTCTTTTCTTGAAAGCCTCCAGGGATGAAGCTCCCACAACGTCCGAAGGCAACTTCCGTTCCATGGGTTGATTGTTCTCACTGTCAGAAAATTCCTCCTTATTTCCAGGTTGAATCTCTCCTTGTTCAGTTTCCATCCATTCTTCCTTTCCTGGCCTTCAGGTGCTTTGGAAAAAGGTTGACTCCCTCTTATCTGTGGCAAATATTGGAAGATGCTATCATGTCAAATATTGGAAGATGCTATCATGACTCCCTTGGTCCTTCTCGACACTAGACTAGCCATGCCCAGTTCCTGCAACCACCCATCCTTTAAAGAAATAATTCTGGGAAGGAATCCAGATGAGGCAGGTTCAATATTGGGATTTATAGCTACCTCCAACCTACCGTAGCTCTTTCCACCTCTTTAGTTGCCCATAATGCTCTTCTGTCACCATCTCATCTTCTGCACCTGAAGCGGGAAACACGCCAAAATAGCACGGCACAACCTTGATGAAGTCACTTCTTAAGCCTCCTGGCTAATTGTGGTTTTGTTAGAAGGTTGTGTGAGTCAGCTGACACCTCTCTTTCCTTGGCCCCTCCTGGATAAATTGCTGTCCTTGTGTTTAGGTGTGGTGTTCTCCTGGCTTTTTTTGGTTTTTTGCCAGTGAAACTCAC